>NC_091130.1:138077951-138377951 GCF_040183065.1 Periplaneta americana
AGGATTTTCCGAGTTGAGAGACCGTGGTATACCGGTAGTGTTGCTACCAGACGTTTCGTCTACTGATGCGGCAGACATAATGCAAGTTTGAAGTACTAGTAAAAAAATCGTCCGCGAAATTTTCAGAAAAATCTACTCAGGATTGAACTCAGCTCTCCCTTGATGCGAAGCTGCTAAAATGGAAAATTGCTTCTATTCAAAATACCTTCGTAGATGAAAAATAATGAATGGACCAGTTCTTTATGGAATGCGAATACGAAGGGGAAATTAGGGAGGGAATTGGCTGGCTTTCAAAACAGGTTCTGCAGCTATTAAATAACCAGCCGCGTCTGAAAGAGAATGAACTCGAACTCAATTCCGATTTTGTGGATGCAATTCAACAGCTCCCTTCTCCTAGGTCTGTAATTTACTATGCTCATATCTCAAGGAAACATATAAGCCCGTTAGATCAACTACGAGCTAGGCAATGATGTCAATGTCATTTCATCTTGCAATTCAAGCGCAGCATCTTTCAGAAGTCAGAAGCTAATTGTGAGGGGGTAAAGGAAGAAGAGGAATCCTTATTTTAGGAAAATTATTGTTCTAAATAAATCACTTCTCACCTTTCTTTACAACCTTCCTTTATGAATGTTGGCAGCCTCGAAATAACTACTGAAATACGTATTAAAATGTATACAGGGTGATTCACGCGGATTTACCGCCACTTAAGGAGCTTATTTCCGAAAACATTCTGAGCAAAAAATGCCATATAAACATTTGTCCTAATCTCAATATTTTCAAAGTTATACTAATTTGAAGTTGAATAACTCTTCTCGGGTTCTCAGTCAGGTGAGTTGGAGATTTGCTTCCAAGCTTTCGACGGCTTGGACCATGTCTAGCCGGTATATATGCAATAGTAGGGCTTCCCGCTGCGGGCCAATCGGGAGCTACTTCCTAGTCCCGACCGCCAGGCGTATTCTGGTTGGTGGAAGCGGTAGCCAATCAGGAGCTAGACATGGACCCACTTCACTTCATTCCCTGAAGAAGATGGCAGAGCTAGCCGTCGAAAGCTTGGAAGCAAATCTCCAACTCACCTGGCTGAGAACCCGAGAAGAGTCATTCTACATCAAACGCCGGGAAAGCCTCAAGTCATAATTTGAATTTGTTAGTAAAATACCTTCTTTCTTAAGTTTTAAGGGTAAAAAAATATTACAGAAAAGGAATAAACTATTCATAAGTTTAATTTCTTTGATTGGCTGGTGTTCCGAAGATGAAAATGAGTTTTTCATTGCTTTCTACAGATTTTGTTTTTCAATTTTAACTAAAAATCACATCATTCTTACGCACTTATCACAAAACTTGTTACAGATCATACGACTTTAGGAACTTGATCTTTACAGTTTAATCACAGTCTAGTATATACAGTCACGAAGCTCAATATGTAATAAACATGCATCCATAGATAGTTGCTAGCCACTAGGATCGCTACTATCGCCTCATTACAGACAATGCGAAATAGTACCGGCACAGTCTATTGTTCCTAGCACCCTCACAACTCAAGCTTCGTGACTGTATATACTAGACTATGGTTTAATTATGCATCCTAATGTACAATCTTACAGAATTGACAAGAGTGGCGTGATTTGTAACAATTATTGTAATAAATGGGAAAGAAAAATGTAATGTTGTAGTTAAAAGTCGAAAAAAAAAATCTGTAAGAAGCAGCTATGAAATTCACAACACATTTTTAGCTACAGAATACTAGATAATTAAAGAAATGATACTCCTAAATAGTTCATTCTTTATCTGTAATATTCTTTTACATTTAAAACTAGAGAATAATGCCATTTTACAAACAACTTCAAATTAGTGTAACTCTGAAAATATTGAGATTAGGACACATGTTTATGTGACTTGTTTTGTTCAAAATGTCATCGGAAATAAACTCCGTTAAGTGACGGTAAATCCTCGTGAATCACCCTGTATAAGAATTTACTACGAGGGCGATCCCAGAAATAATGCGCACAGCGCATGCGCTCCTATATCCGTGGATATGCATGGTTGTTATTTATTGTGTTAATAGTGACAATTATTCCGAATGATTGTGTGCAAGTTCAATTAAATTGCTTAAAAACTTTTTTATGTATAATGCAGTCACTTCCAACTCAATGATCTGTGACGTCATACCGAGCTCTTCTCGTTCTCCGTAGCAATCCAGATAGACTCTCGGAGTAGACCGCAACGCCAGACCCTATCGAAGTAGTGTGTACATGGCAAACCAGTTTAATTCAGCGTTTAAAGTACCTATAATAATAATAATAATAATAATAATAATAATAATAATAATAATAATAATAATAATAATAATAATAATAATAATAATATATTAATGTCTTAGGAACGAGATAGGTACACGCTACTATACTTAAATAATTTTGGTATTTTTCTGATATATTAAATGTACTCTAAGTTCATGTGGACTTATTTTTAGACTAAACTGTAGTCCTGGGCGGCTTGGCCTTTTATTGGAAACCCTTTATGTCAACCCTAGTTAAATGCAGTTATTTAGTAGGCAGGTATATTTTACTTATGTAGAAAGTCACCTGATATAGCCTAGATATCAGAACTACATGTCTTTAAATAATGTTATGCTCGACCATGCCGAATGTAGTAATTATACACCTGGTAGTAGCCCTTTAATGCACCTCATTAAAGTACACCTATTCATTAAAGTTCAGGTGTTCAGCCAATAACAAATCACCTTTGTGCCATTATAAAACCGCAAGTATCGATTATTCTCGGATATGCAATCGAAAGACAATTAGCGAAAAGTCACGGAGGCTGGCAATCCAATGCTATCGCAGAAGGTTATGTTCTATTACTATAATAATTAGCGTTAATTGTAAATAATATTCAAATAAATTCAATTTGTCATCTCGTTTTTCAATTCTAAATCAATTTCCAGGTTATATCAAGACTAATGTTCTCTAGGTTATATCAAGGTCAATGATATTCGTGCCTCGGAAAAAATCAATACTTTCGCGTCTGCGCGCATCTCGCAATTCAGATCAGTTCCGTTCGTCACTTACATAACCATAACATAAAAACTTATGAATAATTTCAAGTTAGAAATATGGTCGAGCATAAAAAGTCGTATGAAACTTGCCTGTAATGGTAATTAAGACGCTCGTATGAAAATTATGAAACTCGCTTGCGCTCGTTTCATAACCAAACATACTTTCGTCTTAATTATTACCATTATAGGCTCGTTGCATAACGTACTATTATAAAGTTGAAAATATAAATGAAAATGCATGTAATTGCATCAACCCTGAAATTTCTGCAAAGTGTTCGAAAATAACTATTTCTGTTGGAAGTGAAGTTGATCTATCAGCTCACAATCCTAGGAAAAAAAGATTGAGGAAATTAAAATGACTTAAAAAAAGGCATGTACAAAGTAAAGTATCCTCATTTTCATCTGTAGGAGAAAACAGTCGTGATTTTCAGCTTGCGGGTGGAAATATCTACCAATTAAACATTTATGTGATATGATTTTATCTACCGTAAAGATTTAGCACACATTGTGAAAATTCAAATGGATTTACGGGTTCGTAGCAAGAAAGGAATTTGATACCCAAAGGAACTGAAAACTGTGGCTCTAACGATGTTTTCAAGTCCTAATGTTTATAAGTTTATGCAGTACTACAATTGTCTACAACGTGCTTAATATAAATGACAGAAAAATGGCAGTACTCTCCTAAATGAATTTATATTTTGTGGTGTAAAGTTGAAAGTGAGTAATTTAAGTGAGATAGAGAAATATTATCTTCATTTCAGATGAAATGTCGTTTTTTTACTTCACATCGAATGATGAAATAGTAGGATTTGGTAATACAGGTACTGTACAATGAAATGTGTACCTAATCTATGTTTAGCATGAACTGGTAGGTCTACAATGTAGATTCTACATATTTGTAGTTGCTTCATAAATGAATGGGAATTTTAAAAAAATGAGACAAAAGGCATTGTCCGTTTAAGTATGGTATTCCTTGCATACCGTATATCAGTGATCGCCAAAAGCTGTGTCGCGACAAATGCCCCTGTCTCCACTCAAGCGTAACCATGACATCATACCCCCACCCTCTGTTAACAGCCATCACTTCGATATGAGTAAAGACATTTATCAGCAGCGGACGTACACATGTAATGTTACAAGTGTGTAGGATAATATGTTTCGATGTCTTTTCCAAAACAGATAGTAGGTAAAACTTAATTTTAAGGAGCATGGAAGGAAAAGTATTTATATTGTACAGATGGCAAAAACATGAGATACATAATTTGTTGTAAAATGTTTAATGAAGTATAAAAGAACAATGTACGTTGTCATTATTTTTCTTGTTATGAAGACTACCACGCCCTTACCTGTAACTTGAATAATAAACGAACAATAAAAAGTAACGGCTTCTGTGTCTTAATCGGTGTAAAATACTTCGACTTTTTTTCGACGTTAGTGTAATTTGTATATTTAATTAAAAATAAACAATAAAAAGTATCGGCTTCTATGTTTTAATCGGTGTAAAATACTTCCACTTTTTTTTCTACGCATGAGTGTAATTTGAATATTTCATTAATAAATAAACAATAAAAAATATCGGCTTCTATGTCTTAATCGGAGTAAAATACTTCAACGTCTTTTTTAAGTATGTAGTGTAATTTACAACTTCGTGACTAGCCTGGTACGTTTTTCTAATTTCAAATTACTGCTGATGTAAAGTACAAGCTCTTTCTATGTTAAATAAGAAAATAAATTTATGTTGTTTTATTAATAATACAAAAATAAATAATAGGAGGATAAAAAATTAACATTGAAAAAAATGTGTATAGTTAACAAGTAGAAGAACATTATATTGCTTTCATTTTTTGGTCACAGTCCGTCTCTGCACTGTTATTCACTGCATTACCTGAGGAGATACCTACTCCACCCCTCTCCCTGCGATAGTGGTGTGCGGGTTGCATTTCTATTACGTCACAATTTCGTGGTGTTTGGCAACCACTGCCGTATATAATATGATAATACGTAAATATAATTAGTATCATTATTACGCTATTATTATTACTACTACTACCACTACTATTGTATTTTTCTATTGTGTATAATAAGTCTAATTTTGTACCTAATCTTTTTCATTTTTGTACAGGGACATCATTTTATTTTTACTTCAATTTTTATTGTACCTGAGTTTTTGAATGTACTTCACTCCCACCCCTTCTACTAATGAAGTTCCACACAGAACCAAGACCGCATATAGTAATCAGTACAGAGTTAGTGAGCATAGTACGTTCCAGAAATATGTTCGCGTTTTCCAGTAACGAAAGAGCTTTCAATATTGAATCATATTTTCGCACAGGTACTGTCCTCCGTTTGCCTACGTCGCGACCCGATTTCCCCCACCTGCTTCTGTTCGCCCCTCTGTAAAGTCTAGTAGCTGGGCTGTCTTAGCTCTTTTCTGAAAACATTAATTTCTGTTAGGAATTGGACGTCTACGTAATGTTATACAACTGTTTAAAATAACTTACATAAAAGGGCCTCGTTAAGTAATTAACTATCACGTGATTTCTCCCCTTTCTACGATCCTGCGACATAACCACTTGGACGGACAGTAGATAGCATGTCTGAGTAATTTTATCTGTGTGGGTCGGGCAGAAGTGAAGATTGAATTTACAGTACGTAAGTATCCTTTTATAGAGTAGATACAGAATTATTTCAACATGAGTTACTAGTACGAAGAACGAAACTGGTAATTGTAATTAGATGCAATTGTCTATAGTGCGATAATATGCACAAAAGAACTGAAGCCTATATCGAAATCAACGGTCACCATTTTCAGAGATGTGTTTAAATATCCATATTATAATTATTTTCAATTTAACTTCATTCTCTATAGTGTACGCTAATGTGCTGTAGACAGTATAATATACACTGCATAATGAATACGTTCGCATGGATAGCTCAGTTCGTGAGTAAAAACACTTATTGTTAACACTGTAATGTATTTTGATTAAACAAAAACCTAATGAAAATTTTCAAATTCAAAATCGCGATATTTCCTAGTTTACGCAAAAGGATGAACTATTTTTCTTCCCTCCTATACTTAGTAAATTGATACGCCAGCATCAACGAACTCAAGTCGTGGAAGGAGTAGCAAACGGTGTTTCCGGTTTTCAAACGTTAATCCAAAGGTATAGCCAGGTTAATATTAAAAATGTTAGTAAAAATAAAATGATGTCCCTGTATTTCTTTGTATTACTGGTATGTATAGCAGGCCTGGTTTCAACACGGCCGCCAGCATGGCTTCATAATAATCAAAGGAACTGATATCCACTTTCCCTTCTGTATATTACTTATTCTCTACATTACACTATTAGACCTATACATTCAGTCAGAACTAGTAGCTCTAACAACCCACAATCCGTCACAGTCACAACTCGACCAGTTGGTAATGACTGATGTAATGGATTGAAATGGACGACGAAAATCAGTCGGGTCACGTCATTGTCCGAGATCAAAGATCATGCATGAAATAGAAAGTTTACTCGGACGCATGCCACCGGAAATTTATGAATTGCTTAGAGAGAAATGTATGGTGACTCTACAGTAGACTTAACTTAAAGGTAAGCGTCCACTACATCGTATCGCACGCATCGGACGAATCGCACGGATCGGAAAAAGACTATCTTTGCTGTAATTGTTATGTAACCGCGTTCACTACATCGTATCGGACGCATCGCCTCTCGGCAAATCCGTCCACGTTTCTCGGATGGGCAACTTTTCCGATGCGTGCGATCATGGCCTTCTTTAATAAATCAATTTTAATTGGTCAACTGTTACTATTATGTTGTGCCATGTTCAGTGTCACGCCAAAATGGCAGACGGAAAACTTATTTCGCGTGTAGAAAATTGCAAATAATTATATAATTTGAGGCGTTCCCATTACAGTAATCAAGTCATTTCTTACATATACATTATATAACCAATATTTCTTTCGTTTCTTCCTCTTCAATTAAGACGCATGAAACAATTACAAATTCTTATTCGCTAACAGACGTAATTAATAGACCTAACCTCAACTCCTCTGCTTTCAGTAATGTCAATATCGTACGACGTCATGTTTTAAACAGCTGATAGGGGAATCCGATGAGGCGATGAGGTGGAGCCGTTACAGTGAAAGCACTGCACTTAAAATATCAGTTGCGTGCGATTCGTACGAGGAGTGCGATACGATGTAGTGAACGCTTACCTTTATACCATTTCCCTATGATCTCGACTTGTCTGTGAAGGTCATATTGCTACAGAAGACAACCAACGCAATGGAAGACGTCATGATAATTATTTCGAGACAGGAGGTCGAGAAATAATTTTCCAATATGGGTTTAAAAGCGAAATTAATTTATGGGAGGTTAAATATTATCATTAATTGTATTATAATGAAATTTATATTGCTCAAGCCTTTAGAGTCGATTTCTAAAACACGGACTAAATCGTGGTTCCCAACCTCGGCTTTTAAGCCGCGATCGAGGTCTGAATCCCTATGCGATTTCTAAAACGAAGTTGAGATCCTGCTTGAGAAGAAACCGAAGTTCATGTGTTTTATATATGGCAACGCAGCTTACAGTCTATTTTTATTCTTGTAAACAATCGATATTAGAAATAAATGAACATCAGGATTAATATTTTTTATTGAATTGCAGTAAGTCACATTCTTTTTTTCTCAGCTAAGATATTGTTATATTTACTAATTTACAGAATATAATACGTGTGTTTAAATACTAGCATTACTTAGATATTTAATAGGGAACGGATTTTTAGGTACCAGAATTATATTGTCCAAATAATTAGCAGAAATCGAGAGTTTATGTTGTAGTTTATCATTTGTTTACAACTACTACCAACAACAACTACTGAAAACCCGGTTCTAAGGAATTAATAACCTAAATATTAACTGGATTAAAATTTCAATTGAAACTGAAATGTTGTAAGGTTCTATTTTCACATATAATACTACGTGGAAAGCCCTAGTAGCATAAAACTTAAAATAAGAAGACAAAATGACGTTTGCTTCATATTCTTGTAGGCCCACAACAATTTCGAGTATTAAATGAACTGTCCAAAACTCTGTAAAGACTAAGAATTAAGATATATAGTCTTATAGGCATAAAGGTATAATTAATGTAAATTATATCTTACTTCCCTGAGAGCAACAAGAAGGTTTAAAAAAATTGGTAACCCCCCGTCTCTTGCATTTCGTTCCAGATTATTATTTAGCATTCTTGCTAAATTTGCGTTGATTCCTTCGAAAATCGAAATATTCGTCTCGTTGTTATATAGTTCCAAGGGATTATTCCTGTTTCTCATCATTCTAATCTGGGATTTAATATTCGTAGTACAAATTTTCCTTTGACTATTACACTTTTACTACGTCACACTACTTTTGACCAATAAAACGGTACGAAGGACGTATTTCAACCAATCATGGCTGCTTATCGCACAATTATATCGCGTCCCTAGCATTTGTTTAATTTTATCGCGTCCCTAGCATTTGTTTCTTTGTTTGCCAACATTTGAAACTGCGCTGGTCTGGAAAAAAAAAAAAAAAAAAAAAAAAAAAAAAAAAAAAAAAAAAAAAACAGAAAATTACAAACCACTCCAGTCGATGCACAGCAGTTTCAAATATGACTCGCACAGGCATTCAAGAACAAGAATTAATATAAATCACTGATCATACCTATGTATCTTCTGAAATCGTATTTACAAATAAATGAAGAGCACCATTCGGAAATCCTGAATAAGTTGAATACACCATGTAGGCCTACATCAACGAGTTCCACTTCTATTACGCACACGTCCAATATAATATCAAGTGAACCACCAACCACATTCAAATTTGAAAATTGTACATTCAATAATTAAAATTATTCATGTTTATTTTTTATGTCATCGTCGTTAATTAAAACTTTTCTAACACTTGTGTATATTAGTTAGGTTATGTTATAGCTTCTGCTATATGATATTATGGATAGTCACGTATCAGAGAGCCTTCTATGCCCAAGGTTGCGGGTTCGATCCCGGGCCAGGTCGATGGCATTTAAGTGTGCTTAAATGCGACAGGCTCATGTCAGTAGATTTACTGGCATGTAAAAGAACTCCTGCGGGACAAAATTCCGGCACATCCGGCGACGCTGATATAACCTCTGCAGTTGCGAGCGTCGTTAAGTAAAAACATAACAGATTGTTTAATATTAAGATTTATTGAAAATCATCTGTCAAGTGACGGTGATTACTGGGATTCGGATAATTGAAGTGGAATGCAACTGTTTTAATAAAAAAGAAACTGAATCAACAAAGCCTTCTTGACTAGTAACACTGTCATCGTGATATAGATCGAGAACTTCTCGACGAGAAGGCATTGCTAGCAATCATAACTCACTACTGCCATCTAGTATGCATCTAGCGTAATATTTGTAATGTTGAGATGGTACAATAATACATTTGAAGACAGTTGTATTTTCGTAAGTCAACTAATATTTTATTGTATTGGGGTACTTCGTTACTTCTAATCTTTATATACTTTTTTCTAATCGTGTAATAGTCAATTAAATCCCACTCGAGTTTTGATTTTCTCTAGATAAATCAAAACCTCTAGTGAGATTACTGTTGATAATCATCCAGCTGATCTACTTCCTCCATCTTGTATACATGAAGCCATGGTTTTAAACCTACCCCAGCCGTGGTCTCTGCTTCAGACCATGGTTTCGAGCCGTGGTTCAGAAAAATGAAAAAGACCTCGTTTTAAAAATCCAAACGCGGTTTAAAGCCATGGTCGTGGTCTAGACCTCGTTTTAGAAATCGACCCTTAGAGTCGATCTAATTCAGTCTATATTCTTCATGTCTCGAGAAAAAATTCGTCTTATGACAATAACGATCTCAAAATTTAAGAGATGTGATCTCTCGGGAAACTGTCAACTGTCCCAACATTTCGATAACAATTCACGAAGTATGCTCTCTTTTCTTTAATTCATTTTACTTAGCGGTTAGCAGAACTGACATTGACAGTTACATCGTGGTACATTTCCCGTGCAAGGTGGGAAATGTGAATCGGTCGCCTCACCTTCTAGAAGACAGGAATTTAATTACCGTCTTTTGTTCTGACAGCACTCCTGAAACTCTATCGCAGTATTTCTGATGCCACTGCTATCTCGTGGATTCTTTTGTAATTCAAGGATTCTTCTACTGCTTTAAAAACAGCCAGAAATAAGAAGGAATGAAATTGCTCTTCCTTATAAGGACAGAGATGTCTCTCTTGCATCATATTTGCTCTGTGACGTTTTAAGCTGTGGTCTTTTATCACTCCGAGCATATCACCAGAATTTATGATATGACTCATCTATGAATTTAAATACGGAAAATACAGTGGGGTGCCTTATTAACATACTACAGTCAATAAAAAATTACTACTACTACCACTACCACTACCACTACCACTACCACCACCACCACTACTACTACTACTACTACTACTACTACTACAACTGTCACAGAACTACGTCATAGTTTCGTCATTATTTTCTTAAGAAAGGTAACAGAATAACTGAGAATATTCATTGCATCGGATAGTGTCCGCTAGTGTGCCGCGCTAAATATCGATAATACAACTAGGCCTGATCGATTACTAAGCTATATTTTGATCGAAGAGTACAGCTACAGCAATATTATTCTAATTATTCTATGTTCTTTGATTTGTTATTCTGTGGTTACAAGGCAACCATCATCATAAAATGACAATCGATACGAACAGCTGTTAGAGAGGCGGCCATTTTATTCTCTGTATACAATGCTTAACAGGAGGTTTCGTGCGTATAACTACAGCAAAGCAATTCCTTTGTATAGTTACATACTGTTTATGTATCCACCGCTTATGCATGGTTTATTAGTAACGTTCTCTGTCCAAATTCTGCATAAGTCTCGTATAATAGAATATACGTTACAAGAGCGGTATGTTGACGTTTTCATGTTCGAGGAAAAGATTGAAAAGAGCGAAACGTAGTTGAGCTTTTTTAATTTCCGAGAACATGCAAACAAACATACGCTCGTATATCGTACATTATTTTGTGCGATGATCGTTTATTACATACCTGAAAGACGAATTTCTAATTAGTTGCAATGAAATCTCCATGTTGGTTTCTGTTTAATGACGGTAACTTCGGAAAACCAAAATATCTTCCTTCAACATTGTTGCTATAAAATATTTTCTGTGTTTACTATACTCCAGCAGGCCGTGATATACTCGTACGTCTGTCTTTTTTTTTTCCCCCCAGTCTATAAATGCGAACTTAAAACAAACGGTAAGGTTATGTAATGATTTATTTTTTATTTTAATATTTTAACAATATTATTTATATAACATAATGCATTAATAACATCCGCATCTGGAATCTTGTTATTTTTTTCACGGCTTCCTTAATGTTACTTGTATCAGGAATGCAATAAGTTTCGTGGAGTAGTAGTCTTTACTTAATTTTTGCAAATATTTAAAAACAATAATTAACATTGCAATTTAGGTGAAATTGCAGTGGTAAGTTTCCAATTTATAATTATTACTATGTTAAACGTCTCTAAAAATAATATGTTAAAAGCCTAAAGCAGTAAAATGAATGTCGCGCTTAAGCGATAAGAAGAGGGAAATTGTTATGTGTGTTACGTTGGGAATACTGAATGTGGTATTTCACACTTACCGCGTATTGGTTCTGTGCGGAAAATAAGCAAATACGCACGATCTCGCACAAAATTCTATACAGTTTATTAGTAAGCATATAACATTGTGATTTCTCTGTTCTATTTGAAGTTGTGGTTACATTTGAAAAACATGTTTGATGAGTATATTATTGTATTCCGCCAAGAATATGGAGTGTTTTTTATTTTGTAACAGTGTAATGTAAAGGTGTATTATGGGTATACTATTTATTTAAATTTGCATAGGACCTCTTGTCAGTTTTACGATTCATTGTTGGAACTTTAATGTTGTTAAAAGCCTACAGAGTTAAGAGAGTTAAGCACTGGTTTGCAAAGAAATGCCACACGTTTTAAAATCTGTACTGCTTTTCGAGTGTAATCAGTCCCCATTATAGGAATGGGGAAGTCTTAACTTCATCCCTGGGAAAAAAACAGAAATTGCCACACACTGTAGTTTTGTGAATAGACACACGATAAATTGCTGTGATGGAAAGTGTGTCCCAACCTTAAGTAAGAAATACAAGGAATAAAATAGAAGGAACAGATGATATATTTTCAATGTCAGAATTAAGTATGTAGGTATTCCATATTCCTTAAAATTGAAGAAACAGACTACCCATATTGATTACTACTCAAGGAGTAAACAGTAAAATGCTTTGTAGAGCAGACATGCTATGTGAAGTTGGATTGAAGTGAAGGAAAAAGGATATCGCATGCTTGCTTCTTTTCCGTGTGAGACAGCATGCAACTTAACCTTGCCCAGATGCTCATTTATCAAGAGAAAAGAGGAGAGAAAACAAAGAGAACGAAAAACCCACAAAGAAGACAAATCGCACGTGGCATCTTATTTTATTGTATCGCTGCAGTTTTTCTTCTCTCTCTTATCTTCGGAATGTGAGAGAAAACACTTTCTACAGAATAAACGTAAAATGGATTCGCTTTATTCTTCTTACATGAATCTGAATTTCGTTTTGTAGTCATTTTCAGTTCGTAGTCATTCTCTAGAATAAAGCTTAATTTACAGCCACAGACGTTACTGTGGTCCATGAAATAATTAGTCTACTAATATTCTAGCTATGTCATGACTCAGAGTTGGGAAATATTTTTTTAGTATGCAATGGCAGGATTATAACTTTCCGTTACTTGCGCCTGCCTACGCGTGTGGCGCTGAAAAGAACATTCTAAGAAAAACAAACTTGTATATATAGCTATATAATATAGCTAGAATGCCTAATCGGTGGTAATGATTGTTCTCTGTTATTGATATGTCGATAAATTAAGGATTTTCTTTATGCATACATGATGTTAGAAAAGCATACAATATTTTGAGAGATTTTAGTATCAATCAAACCTTGAAAACGAAATCTTCTGAGATAAGTACTTGTTGATCAACATCATAGGAGATGCTGAAAATGATTTATAATTTAAAAAACGCATTCAGTATTCTAAAAGGTGGTAGTTCTCATCAAAACCAGACAGGAAAGTCCAATAAACCTGTGTCCTAAAGTTAGTATCCTTCGAGGTATGAGTAGACGTTGCTCAACATCATAAGAAATGCTCAAATTAATATCCTTCGAAGTATCAGTACCTGTTGATCCGCATTATAAGAGATGTTCAAATTAATATCTTTCGAAGAATGAGTACCTGTTGATCAACATCATAGGAGATGCTCAAATGAATATCCTTAGAAGTATGAGTACCTGTTGATCAACATCATAGGAAGTGCTCAAATTAATATCCTTCGAAGTATGAGTACCTGTTGATCAACATCATAGAAGATACTCAAATTAAGATCCTTTGAATTATGAGTACCTGTTGATTAACATCATAGAAGAAACTCAAATTAAGATCTTTCGAAGTATGAGTACCTGTTTATCAACATCATAGGAGATGCTGAAATTAATATCCTCCGAAGTATGAGTACCTGTTGATTAACATCATAGAAGAAACTCAAATTAAGATCCTTCGAAGTATGAGTACCTGTTGACTAACATCATAGAAGAAACTCAAATTAAGATCCTTCGAAGTATGAGTACCTGTTGATTAACATCATAGAATAAACTCAAATTAAGATCCTTCGAAGTATGAGTACCTGTTGATTAACATTATAGAAGAAACTCAATTTAAGATCCTTCGAAGTATGAGTACCTGTTGATTACCATCATAGAAGAAACTCAAATTAATATCCTTCGAAGTATGAGTACCTGTTGATTAACATCATAGAAGAAACTCAAATTAAGATCCTTCGAAGTATGAGTACCTGTTGATTAACATTATAAGAGATGCTAAAATTGATACCCTTCGAATTATGAGTACCTGTTGATCAACATCATAGGAGATGCTCAAATTAATATCCTTCGAATTATGAGTACCTGTTGATCAACATCATAGGAGATGGTGAAATTAATATCCCTCGAAGTATGAGTAGCTATTGATCAACATCATAGGAGATGGTGAAGTTAATATCCTTCGAAGTATGAGTACCTGTTGATCAACATCATAGAAGATGGTGAAATTAATATCCTTCGAAGTATGAGTAACTATTGATCAACATCATAGGAGATGCTCAAATTAATATCCTTCTAAGTATGAGTACCTGTTGATCAACATCATAGAAGATACTCAAATTAATATCCTTCGAAGTATGAGTACCTTTTGATCAACATCATAGGAGATGGTGAAATTAATATCCTTCGAAATATGAGTAACTGTTGATCAACATCATAGGAGATGGTCTAATTAATATCCTTCGAAGTATGAGTAACTGTTGATCAGCATCATAAGAGACGTTTAATGTGATTTAAAATTATTATGAAATACAAAATGAAATACACAACTGAAATATTATAATAGTAACACCATGATATAATTATTTGGAATCACCTAACATAAAACTCATGATAATAATAATAATAATAATAATAATAATAATAATAATAATAATAATTATTATTATTATTATTATTATTATTATTATTATTATTATTATTATGCTTTAATTTTTCTGGCAGAATTAAGGCAGTGAGGCCTTCTCTTCCATTCAACCAGAGAATAAAGAGGAAATACATGATAATATAATGTCAATAAAAAGAAAGTTAACGATAAATTTAAGACAAGATCTTAACAGAAAAAATATGCATATGCCAGAAGATTATTGGACTTAAATACCTACTTAAACTAGATGACAAATTAAATTATATGATTACTTTATAAACTAGTTACAATTGTGAATTTTAATGTATATCCTTGGACAATGTGCGTTCTAAAATAAAATGTTTCAGGTCTGGCGGCCCCTAACATCTGTAGGTAATGAATTCCAAGAACGGATAGTGTCTACTGTAAAAGACGAAGAATACGCAGAAGTTCTGTGGACAGGGCCTGACAATAGTGACCGGATATACAGATTACGATGTGTGGATAGATTATGAAATCGTGATAATGTTGTCAAAGGATCATGAATGATAAATTGGCAATAATCAGTAGATAGTCTTCTTTTCTACAAGGCCTACTAATTTATTACACATGAACCAGTTACATAAAATTCCAATTTCAGTTTTTTATACATGGATTTATTATGGCAATGTTAATTCCCTATTTAGGCCTACTGTAGTCTGAAATACACGCGGTATATATTGTTTTAAAGCGCAAATTTCGTACTTTTTTTTTAAACAAAATAAAATATCGGATTTTTGACCCCTAATCACCAAAGCTCGGATCTTGGGGACTTGTGTGTCGTGTGCTTGAGTAAGGTTACAGGCATAACGTACACAAAGCTCACGCTGCAAGTGCTCAGGGACAGTCGTTTGTACTAAGAAAGTGGTCACATCGAATGGCAAGAAGACGAACGAATAAACTGTGTCACGTCGAAGCCAATGACATTAAGAGAATTACAGGTAAACGGTCTGTTTGAGGAATTAGAAAATACGTGTTATTCGAATGGGTGTTATGGAAGTTTGAAAATGCATTTCTTAAATTTTAGGTACAGAATTTCGTGGAGGAATTCTGAGGAGATACATTATTTTCTTCTAATGCAGAGTTTATATCTTGTAAGTTGTACCACACATAAACTAGAGCTGGAAACGGGCATTCATTGAAAGACATTGCAGTCCTTTAAATTGATGGAGAATTTGTCCATAGCCATGGATCAAGTCGTAGAGGGACCTTTCCTAGTAGTGATACACTAATTGAAAACTATTTGCGAGAAAAATTTAGGATATACTTATCTTTCTCAGATACGAGATCTGCTGAAAATCGAACAGGAAACAGTGACAATGAAATATTCAGCATTTTATTTAGGCCCAAGACTTTATAATAAAATTTCAAACCATTTTCCAAAGTTGAAATTTTTTAAAATTGAAACTTTTAAAAATGAATTTTGTAAAATTATCCATGATATATAATAGTAACAAATGTACTTTTTTTACCTTTTATTTCTATCGACTATATTCATGTTTTTATTGAATATCACTGGCTTCTGTCGGATTGTCAATTTATATTAAATGTGTATTTTTCTCTCGTTTTCCCTTTCTTCTTTATTCTTGCTCTTGTGTTGTACTTATTGGTTTGAATTAAGTTAATTACTGTATTTAGTAAACTGTCCTTATAAATTTTATGTTATATTATTCACTAAGACCACACCGTACACGAGCCTGACTCTTACGGTAGTGGCTAGAAACATTTTTATTTTATAAATGCAATTTGTACTCACTAGATAGCTAGTTAAAATAAATAAAATAAAAAAATTAAAGTTTGCTACCGTCACTTCATGTGACGTGGAAATAAGTTTCCTTCGTTTCAAATCATGTTTAACTAACAGACGAAGAATTTATGGGTTCGAAAATCTTCGAATGCATGTAGTCATACACTGTAATGAAATGTACAGAGCAGAACTGTAAATTTGATGTATTTTGCATGTTTATTTATATATATGCTATAAAATTAGATGTTTCAACCTATCATAATATTATCATTATGTTGTTCCAGCCAGGAACCACTTTTATAGCAGACCTGACAGTACCTCCGTGCTGGAAGCGGGAGTTTGTTGACATTGAAGTCCGGTCGCTTAGCCACGTTCAAAGACACACGTCCCCAACTTCCGAGCTTTGCTAATCACTAACCATTACCGTTAAGATATTTTCACATAAAAAATGTGGCTAGTTACCTGTGTTACAATTAATTCCAACTGATGGCAAGGCTAAAACAAAAAATGAAAAGTGTGTGCGTATAAAAATGTGTATACGCTGACAAAGATTTCATTACTGCATGGTTTCCTACAATTCAATTACCCCTTTGCTCTAGTTTTTCAAGACTCTTCATTCAAAATTAAAAGAGTATGTGTACCTAATTTATATCTTCTGAGATTGTTAATGAATAGAAATGTAAATAATCGAACCCCATAAGGCAAACAAACGGAGTCCTACAGGGGGACCCCATAAGTCCCCTGCTATTCAACATCGCAACAGCTGACGTTAATCAAATAACTGAAAACTCGCCAGAAACAGCTCTCGTTCTACAGGTTGTTTCAAAAATACGGGGCATAATTTCAGGTATGTATTTCCCACATGTAGACAATCAAAATAGTTCATTACAACATGTGTCCGGAAATGCTTTATTTCCCAGTTATGGCCTTCACAACATTGAAATTCACCGGAACGTTTTCTTTCCGCAGGTCGTTGCCGTCAAAGGAGACATTAAGAGGGCACTCTGACAGTTCATTCCGAGGCGAAGGTTACATTCAGTGTTGTGTAGGCGTTAGCCTGTGCGACATGTATTCAAATCAAGAGCTGGCAGAGATACACTTCATGTACGGTAAGGCGGACGGCAATGCTGCGCTGGCTCGTCGTTTGTACCAGGAGATGTATCCACAGCGACAATGTCCAGATGGAAAGACATTTGTACGTCTCCATTACCGTCTGTGCGAGTATGGAAAATTTAACTCTTCTGGTTTGGGAAGGGGACAACCAAGATCTACAACTCCAGAAGTACAGGAGGAGATTCTGGAAACTGTGAACATGACTCCTCTATCAGCACACGAAGGGTAGCGTTGCAAGTCAATGTTCTTCATACGACTGTCTGGAGACTGTTGGAATCCCTTCGGAATCGAATTGTGGCATGTTCTGAGGACATACGCAATACTACTGGAGTTTGGGATCGTGTTCGCAGGTCAATGAGACATCGATGTGAGGTCTGTATTCATGCAGGAGGTTGACATTTTGAACATCTTCTGTAATGACAACGACCTACGGAAAGAAAAACGTTCCGGTGAATATCAATGTTGTGAAGGCCATAACTCGGAAATGAAGCATTTCCGGACACATGTTGTAATGAACTATTTTGATTGTCTACATGTGGGAAATACATACCTAAAATTATGCCCCGTATTTTTTAAACACCCTGTATACGTAGACGACATGTTACTGGGAAGCGCCAACAAGGAAGATCTCCAAAGAGCACTGAAAGGATTAGAGGACTGGGTGAAACAGAACAAACTGCACATAAACAAAGACAAAACTTACCAAATGACGTTTAGGAAAGGAGGGAGGACCTCAGCAACAGACACGCTCACGCTCAACGACTCACTGTTAACAACAGTAAACAACTTAAAATATCTAGGGGTGACCCTGCAATCGACAGCCAACTCATTCAGCTACCACATCCAGGAAAGAACAGCAGCAGCCACGAGAGCAATTCACCAGATTAACGACCTGACCAGACTATCGCTGGAAACAGCAATGGTGCTACTGAAGACAGTCATCACACCAATAGTGACATACGGAATCACCCTAATATGGGAAAAACTAACCCTCACGGACCACGAGAGAATAGAGAAAGTCAAAGCACGCTTTCTCAAATGCACACTAGGAATAGGACAAAACGCACCGTCAAGACTAGTGTACGAGATGGCCAGAGAAACTTTCTACGTAGAAGACATCAGACTCCAAATACTACTGCAATCGACACAACCCTACAAAGACCTCCTAGAGAGAAGAGAAGACAAACGCCGTACGATAGACCCCGACTTCTACGCCACAGGTGCTATGGTAGACAGGAACTGGACAGGAATCAGACTCAAAGACATGCAATAACCCGCTTCGCGATACATGGTTTTCACCATAAATTGTGCAAGACAAAAAGTTACCACGAACCGTGTGAAAGTTGTGTGTGTGAGCTGTGCGACTTAAAATGTGAACGATACCATCTAACGAAGTGCAAGAATACGCTAAGACGCTAAACGAATACGCTAAGAAATTACCTAACAAGATCTAAAATGCCTTATCGGGCGCACCTTTATTATTATTATTATTATTATTATTATTATTATTATTATTATTATTATTATTATTACGTTATTCAGATCTCTTTAATGGTACAGTGAAACCTGCCTTTGCGGTCGCTTCATTTAAACGGCCACCTGGCCAAAAGGCCAATTTTCTCTGGAACCAATTGGATTTTCCATAAGATCAATACAAATTCTCTCTTTATTTAGCGGCCACCTCATACGCCGGCCAGCGGCCGGGGTCTATTTCGATTGGAACCTGACTATAACGGTCACTGTCCAACAAAAAATCTTTTCACGGATACTGTCTGACCTATTTTTTCGATGGTTAGAGGACAGGAAGAAATACGCAAGTGTACAACAGTACACCCTCCATGTCTTGGTGTTAGTTGGTTACTGTTTTATGACTCTTGTCATTTTTCACTCCGACCCTGCACAGCTATAAATTCTTATTCGTTTTTTTAAGGATTGAAACACGGACTTTTTCTATCGAAAATGTCACAGTATGTTTTAGGTAGTTAACCATTCGAATTTTTATTTTTTTTTGTCCTATTTATATCTTTCTCTATACGGACCAGCTTTTACGAATTTTTCTTCTTTTCATTCACTTGATTCAGAGAAACTGTGAAGTTAGTTTCAGAGAGAAATCATGTCTAACAATAAATTTAGAGTGGTGTTAAGTTTAGAGATGATATGAAAAATGATTGAAGAAAGTGAGAAAAATAGCAGAAATATTCAAATATGGAAGAACACAAATAAACGGTATAATTAAGAATAAAGATGAAATATTAAAAGAATGGTAGGAAAAGAGAATCTGTGTTTAGTAATGTGAATGATTTCGTTTACGAATGGTTCAAGTGTGCGAGGGCGAAGAAATTGCCAATAAGTGGGCCTATGATTCAAGAGAAAGCTCTTGAAATTGCTAGAGAATTTAAAGAAAGAAATTTTGTTGGTAGTAATGAGTGGTTAAGAGTGCTTTAGAAAACGGCATAATATTACATTTCGTTCTGTGTCTGGTGAAGGAGGTGACATTGCAACCAATGAACCAATGTTATTGAACAATGGACAAAAATAGACTGCCTTCAATTCTTGCGGTATATGAACTCAGAGACATTTACAATGCTGACGAGGCACGTTTTCTTTTTTCAGGGCCCTCCCTAACAAAACTTAAGTTTTAAGGAAAAAGAATGTAAAGGGGGAAAGTTGGCAAAATACATAATAACCCTGCTCTTTTGTTTTAATGCTGCAGGAGAAAAAGAACCACTCTTAATGATAGGGAGATCATTGAAACCGATATGTTTGAAAAATGTTGACATGGACTTATTGGGGGTGAAGTGGACTGCCAACAATAAAGCTTGGATGACATCATCATTGTTTGAGAATTAGCTATGCGATTTCTATTCCTAGATTAAACGACAAAATCGCAATGTGATCCGTGAAATTGGTGTTTCTTCCCCCATATACATCACACCTCCAGTCCCTTGATCAAGGTATTATCCAGTCATTTAAACTGAGGTACCGCAAGCGAGTTTTGAAAAGACTAGTTGCAATAATGGAAGAGGCTGACATTAATATGCACGATTGTTATACGCGCAAAGTCCTAAAATGTCAGTGAAATTCAGTATTTTCATGCTGATTCATAAAAAAAACCGCAACCTTAATCAAGCGGCCACTTGATAAAACGGCCATTTTACAAGGTAACTTCAGATGGCCGCATTAGACAGGTTTCACTGTACTTCACATTAAAGAACGCAAAATGGAAGTAGCAGGGTTCTGAAACAAGTGCGTTTTATAACAGCAGTGCTCTTCGTGTTGAGTACTGCGCCTTTTAGAGCAGTCCCTCCCTGGCTTGGGTCGGTGCGCATGAGTGCATCCCACCCCAGGCTTACTTATGTGTTATTGCGCGGAACACTACTACATCTTACACAATATGAGCCAGCCCGGCTACAAAGTGTCATACAAAATTATCTTCCGTAAAACACAAAACACGAGCAAGCCTATAACAGACAAGCCCACTTGCTCTCGTAACCTTCAAATCTGAGCCATGGATATAAACCACAACGCAGCACTACGGTCTTTCAACTTCACTATTAAACGGAGGTGCATATGCCAGTTGTGGCAGTGAACTATCCTCAGCTAGAATTGAAATGAAAAAATCTGGTAGGATGGGTTGGAGTAATTTGAGTATAAAAACAGCCTTTCTTAAGTTTAGAGATCCATAGCCCGTTACCGTGGTAAAATTTTCGAGTCAATTTTTTTTTTTATCTTAGTACTGTAACCGTCTGGAATGATTGATTCTATTGCATTTTCTAGTATGTTCGCCTCTCTTTATCACAAGATATTTGATAGCCGTCCCAACCAGAATTTAATAATCGGCCTTCTAATCATTCCTAAATGAATATTTACATTTAATTCAATTTTTTCTTTAATAGAAACGCTAGTTAGGTAGGCTATCATTAAAAAATTTATTAAAAATACAACAGACAATTTAGGCTACAACACAAATTACATTTTATAAACAATATAAATGATTATTAATTATGCAAATCGACGACTTCAGTGCAGTTGAGGATATCATCTCCAGGGTACTGTTAGGAACTTTTAATTTCTAAGGACTCTCATGGGATTGTGCCTCTAGCCCCAATCATAATTCCTATAACGTCCCATGTCTTGATCATATATTTGGTCCCAAAATTACTGCAGCATGTCAGATAAATTGTCCGTTTTTCTTTCCAGACTTCTCTAGGTTGTTCCTCGCTGTTCTCAAGACGGACTGTGGGATCTAGAATGAGTCCACAATTTTTTTTCGGTCTATAACAATGATATCTGCTCTTCGAGTTGATCCGTCAGCGGAAAGGCACCCAATACGCTCGTACACCTCATACTTATCAGTCCGGCGAAGTTCATTGGCAATCATTGAGGGAATTTTATTATGACGGTCAATTCTCAGTAATTCTCCCTTCTGGCAAAAACCCAGTACATGGGCTAAGGTTTCTTGCTCATCGCATCTTCTGCAATGGGTAGTACCAAGGCCTGGGAGGATTCTGACTGGAATAACGTTGCAACTCATTTTGATCGCTTCAGTCCATTGGCTGCAGGAGAGACCCTAAGTTTACTACCCATTGATGGGGAAATTTGAGTATAATATGGACTGTTGAATTAAAATAGTACATTATAGCTTGCGCTCGTTTCATAAACATCCTCGCGTCTTAATTACTACCATTATAGGCAAGTTTCATACGACTTTTTATGCTCGACCATATTTCTAACTTGAAATTATTAATAAGTATTCATGTTATTGTTATGTGAGTGCAATAGCCTACATCATAAATTGTAAGATGTGCGCAGACGCGAAAGTATTGATTTTTTCCGGGAAACGAATGTCGACGACCTTGATATAATCTAGAGAGTAAGATAAAAATTAATCTTGATATAACCTTGAAATTGAATTCGACATTGAAAAACGAGATGAGAAATTGAATTTATTTGAATATTATTTACAATTAACGCTAATTATTATAGTAACAGAACATAACCTTCTCCGACAGTATTGGATTTCCAGCCTTCGTGACGTTTCCGTAGCTGTCTTTCGATTGCATATCAGAGAATAATCGAAAACCTGAACTTTAATGAATAGGTGTACTTTAATGACACGCATTAAAGGACTGCTACCAGGTGTATAATTAGGCCTACTACATTCCGGCATGGTCGAGCATAAAATGCTTTAAATTCCTTACAAAATCAAAGTGTCCCAACCATAGGTTAGAATAATACATTATAGAACAGAATGCAGAGGTTAGGTAGGCATTTATAATTTAAATTATACTTAACTAGATAAAGTTGTTGATAAGACTTATTTTGTAAACTTAAAATATCTCCCACCAAAACCAGAGACAGAAAACATTGGAATATTTATTTGTTTTTCACCAATCCATAATTTGTGTAAGTGGCATTATCTGGAACGAAAACTAAGTTACTTACCAATGAACCTATAATTAGCCCTGTACCCAAATTACCCCACGTTTGTAAATTGTGATTTCTAACAAACTAATAAAGATACATATTAATACATTTATTAAAAAACATGTTATATCCTTGTGTAATGTACACATACATGAATTTGGTTACTGTATCACAACTGGTTTTCCAACAATATTGCTTTGAATGTGATGAGTTATTTCATAGACTGGTAAGTAAAGGTTTTTTTTTATCATGCAGTATCAGTGTGACCAACACTACGTTTTTGACTATCCATGATAGAAAATTGTGAAATGCACTACATAATATATTTAATTGGCATGTGTTTGATGATTAAGTAAAATTTTATTCAATAAATTGCAACTTATACCCAAATTACCCCACTATACACAAATTACTCCAACTCCCCTATTAAAATTCTCCGAACTTTCTCTCTCACTAGTTAAAACGTAAATTTTAATCTATAATAACAATCTAGCACATACAATTAATGAATACAGTCTATATACTCTCTGGCCATACAAGTGTAGGATGACCATTATGAAAGTGAATTAAATTAGACCAAAAGGAATAATAGTAGATCTTATTATACAGGGTGTTGAGGGATGGTAGTACACATCACAACAAAAAGTCCAATGAACATGATCCTAAAATTAACAGTTTTTACGAAAAATGTATTTTAAAATTCGTACGCTGGTGACAGATTAACTGGTTCTCAGTATCGGCGTTTCTTAGCAAACCAATTGCCCGTCATACTGGAGGAAGTGTCATACCATCAAAGACTACAAATGATGTTTATTCATGAAGGAGCACTAGCCCATTTCCACGGGTGGGCAACTCGTGCTCTCAAAGTGTCAACACAACCTCAGTGCAGGTAGAACGGACTCTGTATTAGTTGTAGGCCTAATGTCTGTATGCGGTTCTTGCAAGACACAAGTTTCCTCGCGTCTGCAGTAAGTGGCGGCTCGTTTTAAGTGAAAAACAATATAATCCCCAAATCATTTCCCTTTAGTGATGAGTCGAAAGAGAAAGATTTTTTTATTAAGGGAGGTAAAGCTTATATTATGTTATATTACAATTTCTTACGCATGACATTTTATGTTACAAATAAACACAGTGAAGGTTTTAGTAAAGAAATACTGTCTGTATCTGCTTTAGAACAGCTAAAAGTAAAAATGGGATATCAACAAAGTGTGAGTGATATCAAATATCGTTAGCACGTTGTGCGTGCGAGTTACAAAATTGCACGATGAACCAGCTAAGAGCATGTATGGATAAATTTGAAATGTGGCAGTATCGTGTAGAACATAGACAACTTCACTTTCTTAGACTACGAACTATCTTGAAGAGTGATAAGAAAATCTTATTAAATATAAGACCCTACTTCAAGACCTACAGCAGAATTCAGTGGTAAGTTTAGAGCATGTATGACAAGAAATCGAGATTTTTCTGAAATCCTTTTGGCTTACAGCCGATAGAAGATTCTGAAAGTTTATAGTTTGAATTGATAAATCTACATAACAGCACACCACTCAGATTCCAGCGAAATCTGGAATCGAATTGTTCGTAAGTCAAAATTTCCAAATATACTCTTTGCTTCCATATACAGTATATTGTATGTGCTTAAGTCAGAGTTTAATACAAGAAAGAAGTGTAAAAGCTTTGAATGTACAGAAAGAGCTCAGAAGTAAGTTTATGTCATCTGCCTTGACGTGAAAAAAATACTTCCTTGAATTTGTGATTGTTTGCGAATACAGACTATTACATTTGTGTAAACAAAGGAACATTTTTTAATATGCAAAGACTTGTAAATTCTCGAGTTGTATATTTAAAATAAGACATATAATAAGAAATATTAACAAATAGGTCTAGTGTAATAATAAATAAGCGTTGCAGTTATATTTGTTGCATTTTGAAAAGGTTGTATTCAGTTTGTGTTTCTAGTACTGAACTGATTAGAAAGCTAGGAAATAATATAATTTTCTTATGTGTGTTTAGATACAGTCTGTCTAAAATTAATACAATTGTTGTACCATGCGTCATTCTGAAATTTAAATCATGGAGTAGATATCACGACCATCTGCATGAGCCGCCAGAGCGCACCGTGGCAGTGAACTGCTTTTGCACCGAAACTACTAACAACTTGTAACTGCTGCGGCTGGCTCCGTCTGCCTTTCTCTCTTTCAAGGTTTTTTAACACTTTGTGAACACGAGTTGCCCATCCATGCCCATTCCCATGACAGAGTCAGACCATATCTAACACTCGTATTTAATATTCGATGGATTGGTCGGGGAGGACCTCTGCCATGGCCTGCTCGTTCCCCAGATCTTAATCCCTTGAACGTTTTGTTATATAGACACATAAGACCTTAGTGTATGCAACACCCATTAAAGACGTTCGAACGCTATAGGAGGGTGTCAACATACGAGAACAACTAGGGGTATTTCACAGGTTGTGTGGTTCCCTAAGGCGTCAAGCAGAACGCTGTGTTATGATGAATGAAAGATACTAGAGCATCTGCTATGAACAAGTAAGTTCTAATATCTAGGGAGATATTAGTTTCAGCACACATGCATATTAGACTTTTTCACTTGTTTTGATTAATCCTACCACTTCTTAAAATTTTAGACTTTTTTGTTGCGTAGTTCTCTAAGGTGTTGAGTAGAGGAATGTGTTATGATGAATGAAAGTCATATCGAACATCTGCTATGAATATTTATATTCTAATATCTCAGAAGATATTAATTTCAAGAAACATGCTTATTATGATTTTTTACTAGTTTTGATGAGTACTACCATCTCTTAACATATTAGATACTTTTTTAACAACCTGTATTGATGAGGACTACAAAACAGCTGTCCATTTGGAAAGTCACCGCTGAGAATTGCCAAAGAACGAGTTCGAAACAAATTCCTACGTGGCCTAGTTGTGAAACTGCCACTTTCATACCCTCTAGACAGGTATTCCTACAGCACTTTCTTCGTAGATGATGGGAAAGTTAGTTATTCTGCTGTGACTTGGACCCCAGAGTCTCGTTGGTGTAGCAGAATGCTCTACTATGTGAAGATGAGGTTGGGAATACGAAAGGAATGTTATACGAAACACTTACCTTCCTTCACGATAGGCATTATGTTAAATAATCTCAATATGGGCATAATATGAACCTCAACAGAAGTGAAACAGTTCATTTATAGTGCTTAAACTACTAATAAAATTAATCCTAATCAACGTTGTAGATAATGATATTGCTCAGAAGTATATGAGTAGATATAATATGTGTCATAGGTTCATGGATTATATCGTGTTGATTTCAACTCATGTAAAGCACTCCTTTCCTTTTTTTTTAATTGAGGTGATCTGCTACTACTTTTTCGTGGGTTCTGACGCCTATAACGTTTTAAAAAAATAAATTTTTAATGACTGAACTTGTATACACATGACGTAGGTGTTTTAGAATCTACAATTCAATGTAAATGTCACTAAACTACGCATAAGCCAATAAAATTCTTAGCACAGATTCCACCGGGAGGGAAATAAAGCTGTAAGTCCAGTATCTTGTATTTACAGCATGAAAAAATTCTGTACTGTACGTAGGATACGTCACCCAGTTCCGGGAATTAATCAACAGTTGTGTTGGTTTGAATGTCTTTTTTTGTTTCGGCTTACAAATGGAGAGTTAATGAGTCTATAATAACAGAAGTAATCAATGAAGGATAATCAACATATTTTCTCTTAATATGAAGCTACATTCCGTAATTAGTGTAGAGAGTTTTGTTTTGCTACAAATATTAATAAAAGTTGGTGTTATACAGAGTGATCCATTTCGAAATGAATAAAATAAAAAACTGAACTTTATTTGTAGGAACTTTGTGCATAGAACATTAAAAGATGGAAATTCCTCAGAGCTCAACACGACCCCCATTGCGTACCCTGCACAACTCATAACGGTGATGCAATTCAGCCCATGTCCGTTGTAACATAAAAGGGGTGATTTGTTAAAAAAAACTTGAGTAATTTTACTCTCAGATCAT
Organism: Periplaneta americana; assembly: GCF_040183065.1. Lineage (NCBI taxonomy): Eukaryota > Metazoa > Arthropoda > Insecta > Blattodea > Blattidae > Periplaneta > Periplaneta americana. The sequence continues at coordinate 138,105,006 of NC_091130.1, forward strand.
CAATGCTCCTGGGTTCCTGTGATTAGACAATGTCTTTAACAAAACCCACACGAAGAAGTCAGGAGTGGTTAGATCTGGGGAGTTTGGGGACCAAGCCAAGAGATAGCTGCTTCTCGTAGTGGGTTTCGCCTGCGACCTCCTGCATGTTTTTTTTTTTTTTTTTTTTTTTTTTTTTAACACAGAACCTGTTTCTACAAATGTTCTATACCACAACATTATGGAATCGTATTTAGGTACATTACGCACACCATACTCACGTCGAAATTCCCTTTGAACTCTATTAACACTCTCAAATTTAGCGTACCAAAGAACACATTGTGCCCGCTGTTGAACACATTGTAGCTATTTTAATGATCTACGACTTTCATTTGTCCTTTCAGATTATGCATTGTTGATTGTCAAATATGGAAACTACCAGCTTTTAATCATAATATAACCGGCAAGAAATTTTTCCTATGATAATAGCTTTCTTTATACTAATAAATTAATATTATCCATACACAAACGGGTCATACTGTAATATACCTAATACATAACAGCATCTAAGACGTTTGAAAGCGATGATTGTGACATGTCCGTGGACATAAATATTGGAAATGGCTGTACACTATGTAATGAAGTTCGCGGTCGCCACTTCGAACATTTGTTGTAAACGTGAAAGAAAATAAAGTTTCTCATACCTGAATTTATTCGTCTCAATTTCATTGAATTTTCTCGTGGGGAAATCAGATGTAAGTTGTGAAACATAAAACTCATCTGCACATTGATATGTGAAACAATTATGTGTAGCGTATAGGCCTATAACCACTATATTTGGAAGAGGGAATCTCCCAGTTAAACTTACAGCTGTTTGAATTAAGGCGATGCGCTAGTGAAAATAGTAAAATTTGAGAAATTATATAATTTTCGCTCTAAAACATGTACGGTTTCATAAAGAGTATTTTCTTGAAAATGTTATCTCAATATCTTAACTATAAGTTTATCTTTATATAATTTGTAGAAGTTGCGTTAATGCACGAGTTACTATATGTACTCTTTAAGTAAGTCAATATTGTAAAATAGAGTATTCAGTATAGTTTTATCACTTACTTTCAAATGGCTTTTAAGGAACCCGCAGGTTCATTGCCGCCCTCACATAAGCCCGCCATCGGTCCCTATCCTGTGCAAGATTAATCCAGTCTCTATCATCATATCCCACCTCCCTCAAATCCATTTTAATATTATCCTCCCATCTACGTCTCGGTCTTCCCAAAGGTCTTTTTCCCTCCGGTCTCCCAACTAACACTTTATATACATTTCTGAATTCGAGCATACGTGCTACATACCCTGCCAGTATAGTTGTATAGCTAGAGAAATATACTTAAAGTAGTAATATTTCTTTTATTAATGTTTGAACATTGAAGAAATTATATATATTTTTACAGATGAAGAAATTAGAGTAGGGCATTACTAATGTTCTAGAGCACAATATGCAGTGTTATGGTTTAGAAAAAAATATATTTAAAAATATTTTTTTTTTTTTAGAAAAAGGATTTTCACTAAGAAAACTTGAAAAAAAAAGTTAATTTTTTTAAGTGTTTGTGAGAAGAAATATAGATTTGCAATATGTGATTATTATTTATTTATTTACTTATTTATTTATTTATTTTATTTATTATTGTTAGTAAGTTTGAAATGAATACAAATTAATAAATACAATGAAAGATAAACTAGCCCACTACTGAATGAGTAAGACTCGTGCTCAGGAGGGTATTCCAATGCAGGCAAAAATGAAATTAAAATTGAGAGTGAATACAATTTAAATTGTGTTTAATATCTTTAAACCCAAACTAATAATGCAATACTAATTTCTTTTTTTTTTCTTTAATTTGGTGAGGATTCGTGGTTGAAATATTATTCGAATAAAATTTGTTTAATAATCTGGGACCTTGACTCATGCTATGATAAAAAGCTGCATTGGTTTTACATTTTGGTTCAGACAAACACAGAGAATTCATATTTTTAGTTCTATATTTATGTATATACCTTTCAAAGTTATTAAAATTTCTATGAAAATATTTTAATAAAATAAAGTAATACATTTGTTTAATGTTGAAAACTTTGAAATGTTTAAACAACAATTCAGTTGGGTAATCTTTCTGCTTTTTTAAACAAATTTTTTATACTTTTTTCTGTAGTAAAATTAACGGATAAAGGTTGGATTTATAAGTTCCATCCCAACCTATAATACCATATATAAATATAGACTGGAATAATGCTAAATAAATTATACGTAAACAGTTAATTGACAAAATATTTCTTAGAATAACAAGGTAGCATAATGTTTTACGTAATTTATTACAAATATAATGAATATGATTATTCCATTTTAAATGATTATCAATAATTATACCTAAGTATTTAACCTCATTAACTTCATTAATAATTGAGCAATTGCAATTTATATCGGAACAATCAGAATTATGCATTTTAATTTGTAGTATAGATGAAATTGGTTTATTACCTTTATTATTTGAAGAAAATAGGATAGCTATTGTTTTATCAACAGTAATCTCACTAGAGGTTTTGATTTATCTAGAGAAAATCAAAACTCGAGTGGGATTTAATTGACTATTACACGATTAGAAGAAAGAATATAAAGATTAGAAGTAACAAAGTACTCCAATACAATAAAATATTAATTTACTTACGAAAATACAACTGTTTTCAAATGTATTATTGCACCATTACGCTAGATGGCATTTGTGCCAACTATGGAATCTTCATTGAACTCTGTAGATGGTTACTAGTCAAGAAGGCTTTGTTGATTCAATTTCGTTTTTATTAAAACATTTGCATTCCACTTCAATCATCCGAATCCCAGTAATCAACGTCACTTGACAGATGATTTTCAATAAATCTTGGTATTAAATAATCTCTGATACGTGACTATTCATAATATCATATAGCAGAAGCTATAACATAACCTAAATAATATAAACATGTGTTAAAAAAGTTTTAATTATGGATGATGAAAAAAACAAGAAAAGTTTTAATTAACGATTATGAAATAAAAAATAAACATGAAAAATTTTAAAAGAAACAATTATTGAAAGTACAATTTTCAAATTTGAGTGTTTCAGGGGTTGGTGGTTCAGTTGATGTTATATTGGACGTGTGCGTAAAAGAAGTGAACTCGATGTACATGGTGTATTCCTCAACTTAGGATTTCCGAACGGTGCTCTTCATTTATTTATAAATGGGGTTTCAGGGAAGATGCATAGCTATGACCAGTGATCCTTATTAATTCTTGTTATTGAATGCCAACGCGAGTCATATTTGAAACTGCTGTGCATCGACTGGAATGGTTTGTAATTTTCTGTTTTTTGACGTCCAGACCAGTGCAGTTTGAAATGTTGGCAAACAAAGAAACTAATGCTAGGGACGCGATAAAATTGTGCGATAAGCAGCCATGATTGGTTGAAATACGTCCTTTCGTAGCGTTTTATCTGTCAAAAGTAGTATGACGTAGTAAAAGTGTAATAGTCTCTATTAATTACAAGTGAATTTAAGTCGACATTTATTGTAATGATATGCATATTTAGTAAATTTGTCAACTCGCTAGCTAAAAAATAGGATTTTAGACATTTCAGTAGCGCATCGTCCTAACACACATATCTTTACGCAGTCCACGACCATATTATGAATTCCTCGATGCAGTTTTGTAGATAGTGAGCAGACTGTTTTTTCCAAATGAATTCTAGAATTCTTTCAAACTACAAGGATTGCTACCACATGATTTACTTAATATTGAATAGCCATAGCAGACCTACTATTGCGAAATATTGACTCACCAAAATTATGCACTAACAAGAATTTGTGTCAAAAGCTCATGCGAAACGTAATATGAGTGGCAATATTAACTGGAAAAACGAAAGAAGATGATGATTTTATCCCACGTATTGCTATTATAGCCATTCGATTTTAAGCAATTATTATAAGTTATAGTAATATTTGTGATAATATTACAATATTATAATATTGCAATAATAATATAGAGCCTATTTTACTGTTACTGTTAACCCATCTCTTATTAATAAGTTATGGTCACTAATGACTTGGCCTTTTATAGAAAAATATGATTTTCTGTTGTGGTAGTGTTCTACATTGCCTTCTCTAGGAGAGTGAATTCTGAAGAGTATAGTCTCCGTTACTGCAAAACACCCTGAAATCCCTGTATTTGATAGAATCCATCCGTTACAGATTGTAGTTTGGCCTTGAAGGAAATTAAATATATTATGGGCAGAGAGACTTAATAATGCATAATGCCGTGGTACGATAAATATTATCATCAATCACAATGTTAAATATCCCTGCAGCATAAGGTCTTAATGTTGTTAAAACTCTATTCATAGGTGAGATGGAATTATTTCGATTAGTCAGTTTCTTTGGATATTAGTGGCACTTTCTTTAATATTCGTCACTAGGGAGGAGAAAACATAAGTAAATATGGTTCGTTTTGGTTTTATATAGTTCCCTTGCCGAGGTCTCCGATAAGTCTAACAAACAGTTTATTTAGAAATAGACCAAAATTTAAAACCCGGGCAACGCCGGGTAATTTAAGCTAGTTATTCATAAAAACAAAATTAATTCGGGGCAATGTCGACAGCAATTAGATCCTTGACTTAATGAAAGATTCACAAAAAGTAACAAGCAACGCACTGTAGCTCTAATTCTGACAGGATATCGATCACATCACGTGTTTCCGTAACAATTGTCACGTACCTACTTGAATTTCACTGATGATGTGGCAAGAGCGTGGTTCTGTGAAACGTTTTGAATACATTGCCAGCATGTGCAGAATTGATGTCATAGTGGCTGCTCTCTTGTTTATTTGTCATCACAATTTTGCGGCCGTGTACACAAGCAGGCTGAACTCTCGTCGGCCATCCGTCGCTATATTGACATCCATCGATCAGAAGCACAGAGTAAACCATATTGGCAATGATTACAAAATATTGTTTTATGGACCTGCAACGTATTACTTCCATCGCCAAGCTGGGTATAACATTATTTATACCTTATTTCTAATCCATATCTGAAATTACAAGCGGTGAAGATTGCATTACTACGAAGTCTTCAATGTATATTCCTTCGTTACATCGTATTCATTAAATTTTAGCCAAGCTTAATGGATTGAAATTAAATTTGGCATTGCAGATTTACCCTGAAAGCTGTGTGGTGCACTTAGGCCTGACATGTACTGCCTTTATGTAACGTCCCATTTATTACATTACAATATTCTACAGAGCGATCCATATAAAACTTTACAATTTTAATGACATAACTTCTCAACCAATAATAGTAAACATATGCAATCTGTTCTGAATTACAGAGTATAGCATTGATGTCAATTGATGCCCATAGAAGCAAGCGCGCGCTTTAGAGCTCAGGAGAGCCTGAGCGCTTTACAGCTGAAAGGAAAGAGACAGACGAAAGAGGTAGTATATGCCGCTTGGTCGAGCTATATACAGGGATGGCCAGCACTGATTCAATAGATAAAAGGAAGAGAACTTATTAAAACTGTAACCATATTAATTTTTAGATTTGTCTGAGAAGTATAAGTGCATTATAAGAATGTAAGTTTCTAAGTTTTAATTTAAATGCTCATTTTTCACAAGTTTGATTTTTTATTCAAAAGGAATGTTTTTTTTTTAATTTTTTATAGAAAAGTGAAATTTTCTGATGTAGGCCTATTTATTAAGTAGCTAGCCTTACATGTACTGAATGAATGTTGTCGTAAATCTAATATACCGTATATACGTATTATTGAAGATAGTGTATTACAAATTTTAAAATATTCGCATGGAAAATTAATGCTTGTAAGAAAATGAATTAACAAAGCAACTACTGTTACATCATAAGCAAAAGATATGTGCCATGTGTTATAAAATGTCAGCTCTATAGCTTCAGCAGGTTTCGAGAAAATAATTTAATATTCTGATGATAGGAAGTTGCTCACCAATATCACATTAAAAGCATAATGCGGTAAGAGTTTTGTTATGTAATATTAGTTACATTTAAAACATATACAGTACCTAGGTAACTTCGCTTTGTATTATAATATTGTTTTGATTAGTTCATTGATTACTTTTATAAGGCTAAAGATACCACCAAGATCAATTCCAACTTATCATGGTATACTCAATCTCTTTTTTTGGGATATCACTTTCTTTATGAATAATATGTTTCATTCACTTAGTACAGTATAGTTGTTGATACTATGGAATTTATGTGAATATTCCTTCTTAACTCTTTATTATGTTATTAACGTTTAAAACACAACTGCAATATCAAGAAGTTGGTGTAAATACTTTTATTTTGCAGACAATATAGATAACATCAAATAGAAAGGAACCATATAAAAATAACGGCATAACATTTCACGTTCCGTTTGAAATTTGTGCACCACTGTTTTCTTAATCCAAACAGGCTGCTTATTCCTCCTTCCGTAAGTAGCGCTTGATGCCCGCGGACTGCGTCAAAGTCAGAAAAATTCCGCTTGCTTTGACATCACTGGAGTATAGTATGGATCAGCTTACTTAATACCCTAAGGGTGAAACGTAACCATTTCCCTCCCCATTACTACTGACGTGGACAAATTAGACTAAAACGTTTTCTTGGAAACATAATATATTTCGTCATATCAACTATCAGTATAATTCACAGAGTCACTATTGTTGTAAATGTGATTGTTTACATCTTCTGGTATATTTTTCCAACGGTTAAGTATATTTTTTCTTGCTATGTTGGTACTACTGGTGTTTCAATTATATACTGCAGAAGATATTCTCCCATGGCCTGCAAGAAGACCGGACATGAACGAAATTGAAAATCTGTTATCTATACTGAAGAAGAAAGTGAAAAAAAAGAGGCTTACAACAAAACATCACTCATTTAAGCACTGTCTGATACAGTATCTGGCTAAATGATGCTGATATTCAAAGAAAGTGTCAACTGAAAGGTGAACTGGAAGGAATGATGAACGGAAGAAGAGTTCGGGACATAAGAATATATCAGATGATAGACGACATTAAAATTCCTGGATCACATGCGGAGGCTAAGAGGTAGACTGAAAATAGGAATAACTGGAGAATGCTGGATTGAGTATTCAATTAATTAAAAATATTGGATTTAACTTCTGAATGAAAGTTTTGCTTTTCTATTTTTACATTCGTTGGTAACAGTTTTCTCCTGGGGATTTATTGTTACCTTTCTTATTAGTAGTTATGTCAGCCTCTGTAACGAATTTATCTGGTGTAATGTCACGAGAGGTCTGAGATCTGCCGATAAATCCACGTCGCTTCGCTCGTGGATTTATCTGGGAAATCTCAGACCTCGAGTGACATTTATTAGGACTATTTCATGAATAAAATAAAAATTTAAATAATATATCCCTAAAATTCGATCACAAAATGTTGATAATTGTATATTAACGAATACTTAACCTATTCGGACATTGTGAAGTTGAAATACTCGTAGATGAATATCGATTATTGCAATAGAGAAATTCGAGGTTATTATTCAGTAATGCCAATTGCGAAAAGCGAAATACAGGTTTAACATTGTTAATTACATATACTGCACTTTCCTCTTATTAATATAACAAATACATTTTCATTATCTGCTGAAATCATAATTTAATTTAACAGTAATAGTGGGGACAGCCATGTACCTATGCTTATGTATTCATAGTGAGACGTTGCTACACAGTGAAGCCATCTCTGTATAGATAGGCCTAATTAAAACACGAATTTTATCACGCCATACGAAAGGCAGTTTGATCAAAGACATTACTACTATGCAAGGTCTTTGAGTTTGATATGCGATGATGTTACATAAATTTGAACGTCTATTAATTGTTTAATTTCAATACAAATGTTATAGCCTACAATTTTATACGTTACGTTAGGCCTACCTGTGTAAGCAGGACCAATGTCAGCTGTGCCTTGTTTCGACCGTTACTTACAATGAGTGCTACACGAAAGCATTTTTTTATAGCTCGACAAACGCATTCTCGCTGTAGTGTGTAACGGAACTAAAGCTGCATCTACACAGTTGAATATTCCAATCGCGTATGCGTGCAATCTGGGAAGAATAGAATCAAGTTTAAAAGGTACGTTCAATTAAGATGCATAAATATTTCGTGTCTACATGGTGCGCCGTTTTGAACGTGGTCTTCACTGCGTAAATATATTAATTAATATTAAATATCAATCTTGCATTCATTGCTTTAAAGTTGAAAGAAAAGTTAACCGTGTAGTTGCATCTTAATGTATTCATGTTCATCAATTTACGGGGAAACAGTTGGCGACAACGACTAAACAAAAGAACGACCATGCGATAAATTGATAGCGATAAATCTAGCTGCAGAAATTATCGCAAATTCTGACTGTGATTGGTTGGAATTCAAAATTTCATTACACTTCATTGGTCGAAAATGGAATGACGTCATATAAACGAAATAGTCATATTAAATTTTTGTATTGTTACACATCAAATTTCATTGCCAAAAGTCATTAGTTTGCAAAAGTGTAATATCTTTAGTATCTTTTTCATTATCACTGCTGTCTGCATACATACTCGCTACTGAACGAATCTGTCTTTGATGGCAATTTCATATACGGTCCCCTGTGCATGTGTCAGAAGTTAATACCGATGTGTTTACAAAATCATTTTGATGTCATGCACGAATCACTTCACAGAAACTAATAAAGGCTAGGAATGAATTTTATAAATGAAAAAATACGATATATAACACACAGTTTGACATTTTAATATGCAGTATAAGTCATTACTCTACCACATACAAAAGGATATGACATTTTTTGTTGTTTCCTTTGTATGGAATTATTAAATTGAAATAGAGGTTTAACGCTTTACTGTCCATTCCATTGTTCTTCCCAACAAGAATGACGTCCTTTCTTGTCCAGCTTTCCGATCTGCTAAAACCATATTCAGAAGAAATATTTTATTTGAAAGCGAATTAATTATGTACTCATAATCATAGCCATCAATATTATCACATTTATTGAAGGAATAAATATGTACATTGGTCATAAATGCAGGGACAGCGAAAAAGAAAATCCACAAGAAGTTAATATTGACCGCAGTAGAAGTGAAAACTGGTTTTAATCAATTTTATTTAATTTTAGTTCAATTTTATTTATTTCAAATATACAGAATAAAGAAATATAATTACAAAACAAACAAAGAGAAATACAAATAAAATAATACAAGCAATATAAAAAGAAGATACAGTAGTATTAACAAAATTTGAGACCGAATGAGCAGCGCTCGTGCTCGGTCGCAGTTCAGATATAATATTAAAATAAAAAATAATAATATAAATAAATAAGTAAAATAAAATAGGAACTAAAATATAATTACAGCGGCAATGGAATTATATAATATAATATTAACACTATAGAAGAATAATATCGCACGTGAAAAGTAGGACTAATATATATTTCAAAATTATAGAATACAAATATAATATAGGTTGATTAATTCATACACATAGGCTATAAATTTATTTAATCAAATTGAAGATATTAACACGTTTCTAATTTTCTTGTTATATGTTAGTGGGTTACATGTTAGAAGTTCTGGGTGTAATTTAGTTAAAGCATTGTACAACCGAGGGCCAAAATTTATGCTATGCTTTAGACCAGCAGATGTGAGACATTTAGGTTCTACTAATGTTGAATTAATATTTCTTCTTGTGTCATAATTGTGTGTCTGTAATACAAACTTATTACGATTTTTATGATAAAATTTTAACAGCGTATACTTATAAATTTGTTCAATATTAAATACATTAAATTCAGAATAAATTAATTTAGTTGGACAATCGAAACGTTTCTTCAAACAAATTTTAATTATTCGTTTTTGTAGTAAATTTAACGGACTAAGATTAATTTTTGTACTTCCACCCCAAACAATTATACCATATTGAATGATAGACTGAAAAATGGCCAAATAAACATTTCGTAGAACTCTAATAGGTAAGTAGCATCGAAGGTTAACGAATTTATAAATTGTTTTACGAAGCCTCTTACAAAGATAAGTAATGTGATGAGGCCATTTTAAATTCTGATCAATAATGATATCCAGATATTTGACATACGTGGCTTCTTTCAAAGGTGGACATTTACAACTTTTGGGATCTAAACAATTTTCACTGTGTATTATTAGTCTATATTTATCGCTAAATTTTAAATTTTGAACACTGGCAGCTGTTAACGAAAAAGGAACTAAAGTTGATTTAGATATATTTAAAGAAAGGAAGTTGGAATTAAGCCATTTTTTAACAATGTTAGCACCTATATTAGCATTTCTATATGCTTCCTGCCAAGAAAAACCACTGAAAATAACTACTGTATCATCCGCATATGAATATATAGATCCATTAAATAATCAAAATTCGTAACATTTCTAAAAGGGTTATTTCAGTTTCAGTAGTTGCCTAATTTAAGGTAGACTATTATTTAAGTTTTAAAAATTTCAAATTCAATGACGTCAGTTCAAAATATTTCCTTTTTTTTTCTTCAAATTTTTCATACTGCATCATTTCAACTACATTTGCAATCTTATTTAATATTGTTAATTCAATTATTTTGAATACGACTATACCTGGATTCATTCAGTTCAATCATAGCCTCCTTTCCTACTGATCCATTTCAATTAATTCAACTGTTCCCTATACTGCTACAGTTTAATTAATTGAGTCGATTCTGAAGGCTCATTCACAATGAAAATTAAACATAACGTAAGTGTTAACTTAAGAATATAAACGTTACGGTAAAATCAAGCAGTCATACCATCATTCACGATGGGAACATAAACATAACCGCAAACCCTACTTGGTAACCATGGAAACATAACAACGACACCATTTCCTCATATTCTGTCGTATACTTCAGCGCTCCACTATTGTGTTCTGTTTGCAAATCACGTAAGCATAAGCATGAAAGTTTGGAGTTTCCAAACTTTCATGTTAACGTCTTACGGTAATGTTTATGTCAATGCTTATGTGAATCATTGTGAATGATCCCATTTGGTAGTCTGGGCGCAAACTTCTGTGTTTATGTTACGGTTATGTTTAATTTTCATTGTGAATGAGCCTTTAATATTTATATCCTATTGTTGGTTTTATTGTTAAAGACGTGTTTTTCAGATCATAATGCTACAATATAATGATTTAGTTCAGTTATAGTGTTCTTCATTTTGGAGAAAAATGAACAACGATATATATCAAAATGAGGTAATTAAAGAGGTATACCCAATTTGTGATACTTAAGTTTTGAGAAGTTACTTAAGAATGTATTGAAGAGACAAAAAAGATTAATCTTAAAAAATATGGATAAGCAAAATCAATATTTAAAACAGCAAAAGTGATTATGAAGTTTTTATTCCGAATATTCGTGTAAAGATGGTTAAATCAAATTGCAAGGTATGTAAACTTCTCTCATTTAGTACTGAACAAAACCTCTTTGTCATCAAATATGGAGCACTGTAACTGCATCATAGACGGAAGAATGACTTAACCCCTTTAACACAAGAGAAAAATAATTGTGGATAGTTCAAATCTGTACTTATTCCAGTTTAGCCAAAACATACTTAACCCCCTTTACTCGAGCACCCGCGAGTATTTCAGGCCGGATAATTGTACAGGTAACGAAGAGATCCATTCTTAAATGAATATTGGTAATTAGTTTGAAACCTTTACATACGTGGATGAATTTCTATAGAAAAATGCACAACATCTAAACGACAGCGTTGATGAATTAGAAACGTTCTCTATTCTGCGAGTCATTAGAAATTCAGTATTTAATAGAATGAAGAAAAAACGTTTGTTTGATGATGATCTGGGTCAAAAAATTATTTTAAAACAGCTCGCAAGCTACTGAAATGCAAGTTTCAAATTATATTTGATACTTCAGCGATTATAAAAACAGCTGATATTATATTATAGCAACGAAGCTTTCCCTTACAATGAACGCCTCCTGAAACATGAATTTATCATTGTGAGAGTTCAGTTGTTATAACAACGAACATATTAACTCGAGAGAAACTTAAAAAACAAGAAAACTGTTTACACAGGCCCAATGTATTCCAGACATGACGTAACCCTGTTTTCAACTGTCTGTTTTTCTGAATGATGCACGCTTGGATGGGTTCAGTAACCCAGAGTCAGTCAGATCGATCCGCAACTATTAGCGCTTCAGTGGTTTGTTTGTGTGCCAAACAATTAGATAACCCGAATATCAAGCTAACCTTCAGGGCGGGTTAAACATGCCTAATCCTCGGGACGTAACGGTGAATTAACTGCAGTTCGTAAATAAAATACAAAACACTAGCTCTTTTGATTAAATAAAAACAACGCTACGGCAGGAGAACAACTGCACACGCAAAGGTACGCACATGTTGCATGATTGTATAGGATAGCGCTTTGAAATCCTTTAATCCTTTGTAGTTTATGCTTATTATTACATATTACAAATTAAATTGCCATGAACTTTGGATACAGGACGATATGTGAATGTATGTATGTATGTATGTATGTATGTATGTATGTATGTATGTATGTATGTATGTATGTATGTATGTATGTATAATAATAATAATAATAATAATAATAATAATAATAATAATAATAATATTTATTAATACTATACACTTGAGCTACATTAGGCATTGCAGCCCGAAAGAGCAGAAGCTCGTGCTCGGGCGCAGTTCAGATCAGTTATACAAAATATATCACAAAATTACGAGAGTTCATTGAGCACAATAACATTAATAAATGGTAAAATACATACAGCATGTCATAATAGGGTCTATATACAAATAGAAAATACAAAACTACATGAATATTAGAGTATCAATTTTTAACTCAATTAGCTTAAACAATTAAATAATTAATCTGATTTGTTTCTTAAATCTATGTGTGTTAAGTGTACTTAGCTCAGGGTAAGCTCTAATTAATGTATTATATATTTTGGGTCCAAAATTTCTGCTGTGTTTTAATCCAGCAGTTGTGTGGCATTTGGGAGTATTTAGAAAGAAACTGTAGTTTTGTCTCGTCTGGTATTCATGAGGATCAAATTTAAATTTATTGTGGTTTTTATGGAAGTAAATCAGCAATTTTTGTTTATAAATTTGTTCTAGATTTGATACGCCAAATTCCTGAAAAATTAATTTTGTTGGATAATCAAAAGGTTTATATAGACAAATTTTGATAATTCTTTTTTGGAGCAGATTTAAAGGACGGAGAGTCGATTTTGCCATTCCTCCCCAACCTAAAATACCATACTGAATTATTGATTGAAACAGAGCTAAGTACACAGTACGCAGAACATAAACAGGTAAATAAGAGCGTAGAATGTATGTATGTATGTATGTATGTATGTATGTATGTATGATTGTATGTATGTATGTATGATTGTATGTATGTATGTATGATTGTATGTATGTATGTATGATTGTATGTATGTATGTATATATGACTGTATGTATGTAGGCTATGTATGATTGTATGTATGCATGAATGTATGTATGTATGTATGTATGTATGTATGTATGTATGTATGTATGTATGTATGTATGTATACATGCATGTATGTATGTACGTATGAGTGTATGTATGTATGATTGTATGTATGTATGTATGATTGTATGTATGTATGTATGTATGTATGTATGTATATATGTATGTATGTATGTATGAATGTATGTATGTATGTATGAATGTATTTATGTATGTATGTATGATTGTATGTATGTATGTATGTATGATTGTATGTATGAATGTATGTATGTATGTATGTATGTATGTATGTATGTATGAATGTATTTATGTATGTATGTATGATTGTATGTATGTATGTACGTATGTATGATTGTATGTATGTATGATTGTATGTATGCATCTATGTATGTATGTATGATTATATGTATGTATGATTGTATGTATGTATGTATGTATGTATGATTGTATGTATGAATGTATGTATGTATGTATGTATGAATGTATTTATGTATGTATGTATGATTGTATGTATGTATGTATGTATGATTGTATGTATGCATCTATGTATGTATGTATGATTATATGTATGTATGATTGTATGTATGTATGTATGAATGTATGTATGTATGTATGATTGTATGATAGTATGTATGTATGTATGTATGATTGTATGTACACATAGGGAATGCACTTAAAACTACCACCTTAAATAAATGCCGGATTTTTAATTCCTACACCATCAAGTTATTTTTATGGCCCTCGTAATTACGCTCGAGTGGCTAATAGTACATTATGCAACGAGCCTATAATGGTAGTAATTAAGACGCGAGTATGTTTGTTTATGAAACGAGCGCAAGCGAGTTTCATAATTTTCATACGAGCGTCTTAATTACCATTATAGGCAAGTTTCATACGACTTTTTATGCTCGACCATATTTCTAACTTGAAATTATTCATAAGTATTCATGATATTCTTATCTTACTGGGGAGCGGAACTAACCTTGTGCAATATCTCGTAAATTGTGAGATGTGCACGGACGTGAAAGTATTGATTTTTTTCCGAGAAAGGAATGTCATTGACCTTGATATAATCTAGAGAGTATATCAAACATTAAGCTTGATATACGGTAACCTTGAAATTGATTTAGACATTGAAAAACGAGATGACAAATTGAATTTATTTGAATATTATTTACAATTAACGCTAATTATTATAGTAACGATGGCTGTTGTGGTTTAGATATCAATGCCAATCACTCCGTATTATTATTTTTCTCGCGGCATTCAAATCATTCTAACCTATCTGATAATATACCCCCTTTCTTAACTGCAAATGAGCACAAACGCTACTTAGGTATAAATTTTTCTGACATTTTGCATATCTGATTCCCTAACCGTTTCTAATGTGTATCATTTTACCTTTTAGGTGTGTTTCCAAATTATATGTAATACGCTTTGTCAAATCTGGCAACCTTTTCATAAGGGAAGGTAAATTTATATTATTAACTAGTTGTCTTTCGATTGCATATCCGAGAATAATCGATACTTGCGCTTTCATAATGCTACAATGGTATTTTCTGATTGGTGGAACACCTGAACTTTAATGAATAGGTGTACTTTAATGAGGTCCATTTAAGGGCTGCTACCAGGAGTATAATTACTACATTTCGGCATGGTCGAGCATAAAACTATTAAAAAGTACTAGTTTTGACATTATTAACATGGTAGGAGAAAAATAAATTAACTTTTTTTATCTGCTCCCATGAGAATGTTTGCTTGTAATAATAATAATAATAATAATAATAATAATAATAATAATAATAATAATAATAATAATAATAATAATAATAATAATAATAATAATAACAATAATAATATTATATTTATTTACTTATTGATATATATATATATATATATATATATATATATATATTTAATTATTTATTTATTGAATAATGTTTATTGTGCTGTATAACAGCTGGGGCCAATAACAGTTCAGCACAATATAAAAGTAAGTACAAGATTTACAGTGAAAAGGAATTACACAAACAGTGCATACAAATAATTATTAAAATTTAGAGACAAATACAAATAAACAATAATGAAAAAATGAATACATAACTGCAAAATACATGACACAGAAAGCTAAAAAACAACACAAACGAAGTTGAAATGAATGCTATTTTCATGAGTATGCTTAATATAAGAATAGTCAAATAACACACTATACATTAAACGGATCTGAATTAATACAATGTAAATTGGCAGCTTTCATGCATCTGACAAATGGAGAGAGAGAGATTTCGGCTTATAGGTATATATTTTTTTTGTTTTCTTTTTTTTGTTTGTTTGTTTTTTTTTTTAATCTTAAAACATTCGAAGGGGCCCGAAGGTAGATATTGCTTATAATAATAATAATAATAATAATAATAATAATAATAATAATAATAATAATAATAATAATAATAATAATAATATTCTCTAGCAAACAGTGAGCGCGTTGCAAAATAATCCTTTTTAAAAGGCTTGTCAACAATAGCGAGTCCACTCCTGTGGAGTAACGGTTAGCACGTCTGGCCGCGAAACCAGGTGGCCCGGGTTCGATTCCCGGTTGGGGCAAGTTACCTGATTGAGGTTTTTTCCGGGATTTTCCCTCAACTCAATATGAGCAAATGCTGGGTAACTTTCGGTGCTGGACCCCGGATTCATTTCACCGGCATTATCACCTTCATCTCATTCAGACTCTAAATAACCTTAGTTGTTGATAAAGCGTCGTAAAATAACCTACTAAAAAAACAATAGCGATCAAAAACATAATCGTGCATAACAAAATTAATAAAAAGGATCAAACAGTAAAGGCTCATTCACAATGAAAATTAAACATAACCGTAAAATAAACACAGAAGTTTGCGTCCAGGCTATCAAATGGGATCATTCACAATGATTCACATAAACACTGACATTAACATTACCTTTAGACGTTAACATGAAAGTTTGCGAACTCCAAACTTCCATGCTTATGCTTACGTGATTTGCAAACAGTACACAATCGTGGAGCGCTGAAGTATGCGACAGAATATCAGGAAATGACGTCGTTGTTATGTTTCCATGGTTACCAAGTATCTTTGCGGTTATGTTTATGTTCCCATCGTGAATGTTCTTGATTTTACCGTAACGTTTACATGTTTAAGTGGACGCTTACGTCATGTTTAATTTTCATTGTTAATGAGCTTTTAGTCTCAAAATGAAATGTGCTACATACATAATTTTAATTAAACTCTCCTTAGCATTATGATTCAACGGTTGATAAGCTATCAGTGTGTGTAGCCTACACAGTCATAATTAATTCCTACGTACCTGTTTATTGATTTATGTCTTGACATTCTGATTTGTGTACCGCAGTAAATTAATTTCACAATACTCTATTAACTGGAGAAAGAGTCTAACAGCTGTCTCCCCGCCGAATGTACAGGGACATCATTCTATTTTTACTTGCATTTTTATTGTACCTGCATTTCTGAATGTACGTCACTCCCACCCCTTCACTAATGTCCTTGCTCCCGTCAGACACACAAACTTACGGCCGCTGTTGCATTCGAAGTCTTCAAGCACTGAAGTAAACACTGCAGTGTATAGTGTGTTTCAGATATATGGTTGCGTTTTCTATAGAAGAAAGAACCTATATTAATAATATCGCACTAAAAAATTATATTCAAGAAACGATAAATTAAATTTCAGAGAATATGCTTCAAAATGTTTTTTTAATAATATGCGTACTGAATTGAAGCCTGCATTGTAATGAAAGGCAACCATTTTCAGCAACTTGTTTAAAAATTCAGATTAGCTTATTTTTAATTGAGGTGGCTAGAAGCAAAGGAATGTTAGTGACATTTGTAATAACATGAGTTAAGTGCATCCAGTGTAAGCTAAAGTATCTAAAATTTTAGTGGCAAAGGGATATTTTAATCGCATCACACATTAAAATTTAAATAAAAATTTCACGGTTTTACGAAAGCTTAAATATGTAAACCCCATTTTCTCAAAAGTAACAAGTGCACTTACAGCCCTTTACTTATGACCCCTCAATTTAAATGCACTCTCTATATTGTATGTTAACATCAATAATTAATATGCTAAATAAAGTAGACATTACATAACGAACATAGCCGCCTAAAAAGTTGAGTTTTTGAAAAAAAAAAGTTACTACTCTACTGTATTTTGATAAATTCCGTAAAAGTGATGATCAAACTGAAAATCGTAATATCGTATTTCCCTACAACATAAATGGATACACTACTTTGCTCTCCTCCTATACCTAGTAAAATGATTTGTTTACATATTGCACTAGTAACATCAAATTCCTGTAATGGAAGGGGGCAACAGTGTTTCCGAGTATAGCCAGGTTAATGTTAAAAATGTTGGTAAAAATAAAGTGATGTCCCTGTACATAACGTTACGCTTTTTAAATGTATTCACCAAAGCAAATTCAGCGGTAAAGAATAATTTAATTGTAACCACGTTTAACTAGACGTTCAAATTCGATAGAGATTCAACGATGTCGATAATGAAATTTTTAGCTTCGCTGCTACGCATCTGTCGCGGATTTCGTGGGGCATCGGCTGTAGCGTTTAAATCAATGTGAACAGCTTGTAAACCGGAAATTGGAAGCAGATTAGAAGTAGGTCTAGTATCCGAGTAATCGATATGTTGCAACACCTCACGTCAACAGATTTTATGTCTCGCCACATTTCTTTATGACGTAGACTTTGTCTTAAGGTTGGGTCACAATAAACCGGGAACGAAAGCCAGAACATGAACGGGAAGCTGAGGACGTGAACGTGAAGATATTTGATTCACAATACATCGAGAACGGAAACTGCTATGAATATCGATATGTATGTTAATGACGATATGAAGAGTTCGCGGGAAAAGCGATGAATGTCACATTTCTGTTAAGGATTAGATAATGATCTAATTGAGTCTATAATTGCAAGATGTAGTGCTGTTTCTATAGAAAATAAAGGAAAGTATTAGTGTATTCGTGGAGATAATTCTCCTTTTTACCATTTTTCATAAGAACAACATTACTGTAGGCTACTCCAACCAGGAGAAAGTCTCAGGGGAATGAGACGCAGCGGGGTAGTGCTGTGAATGAATGTTGTTGTCATAAGATATCATAAGATCACACACGTGGGTACACGCATCTCCATTAGCCAACTCTCAAAGCACAAACGATAACACTGATACACATATTTATACTACCCTTGTTACAAAATTTGATCACGGTTAATTTCCTGATCTTTCAATCCCTCCATACAGGAAATAACATATGCAGGAGAGCGCATGTTTTTTATACTGACGTTATCACGGTTATATATATTTTTTTATTTTACTGGGTTATTTTACGACACTGTATCAACATCTAGGTTATTTAGCGTCTGAATGAAATGAAGGTGATAATGCCGGTGAAATGAGTCCGGGGTCCAGCACCGAAAGTTACCCAGCATTTGCTCGTATTGGGTTGAGGGAAAACCCCGGAAAAAACCTCAACCAGGTAACTTTCCCCGACCGGGATTCGAACCCGGGCCACCTGGTTTCGCGGCCAGACGCGCTGACCGTTACTCCACAGGTGTGGACATAACGGTTATATTATCTATCTAGTTCGCTCCAATAGATGACGCAATAGTGAACATATTTCTTTCACGGTTAATCTCCTGGCTGGAGAACAGTAAGTTTCGTAGTGATTCATTGAATTAGATAACGACATCAACCTTAACAAAACTTTGACATTCATCGTTTTTCCCTCGAACTCTTCATATGTAAAGTCGATATTACGCATTCTGATGTTATGTGTGTATAACTGACGTGGCTAACGAGAAAGACAGACTAGGGAATGACGTCACATTCTTAGTTATAACTAAAGCTGAGCCATCTAGGACGTTTGTCGTTAAGTTATGTGAACTCAAACTATAGCATAGCAAGTAGAGAGAGCGGGAAAGGTCAGTGTATAGACACTGTAAGCTATCCTACAGAGTAAACAACAGAGGATAAAGTGTATACTCACATGACAAATAAACTGGAACTCAGGCACGTCGTCACTACTGGATTGTCTAGTCCAGGCATGTCAAAAATCAGACACTGAAAGTGCAGTGTATGTGCGCGGAACGCCGGTCTGTGCAGATTGCGTCATTCACGTGTTGCTCTTTCCATTTCTTAGCGGGAGGGATGTACAAGAATCTATTCTGCGCTTCTAGTGTTCAATTAAATTGACATTTGGACATTATAAACATACTTAGCTGGAGGAAAAAACACAATTATTGTCAGTGTCTATATTTGACAATAATTGTAACACAATAAACAATAGACTTACTCAATTACAATTCACAAAGCAGTCGTTTGTAAAGAATAATTTATTTACATGATTTGTATACAGTATTTGAAGAAAATATAAATATTGCAGTAATTTCGAAACAACAAAAAACGAACACAATATTTCATTTTACTTAGTAGGTACTGATTATTTCAAAGTAATACTCTTTCATTGTTCCTGAAGCATTATTGGGACCATTGGCGCACAAATGCTAAGAAAGAAAATATTTACTCCCAATTACATGCAATAGGACATTGTAAGGCTTTTACACTGGAATTATTTCCTTGCTGCATATTAATATAAGTTCACATTATTATTAATAAATTGGATAAATGAAGCTTGAATTTAAATTTATATATAGTTTATTTGGAAAACGTTGAGAGCAAGTATCAGCAAGTTGGGAGCGTTACTGAATTGAGTTAAAAGAGTACTTCACAAGCTGTGAAGCGAGGATATTTTCTTTAAGTCAGGTTTAAAGATTTATTAACGTAAGTATATTAGATAATATAGTAACGTGAGGTGGAAAATTCGCCATTATGTATTATTTTTCCAGAAAATTTTTCCGCCTTGCAAATAGTTGCTTTCTTCCTTCCCTTACAACCTCAAGAGCCTCACATGTATTCTTCACTCAATACTCTCATCACTTATCAGCTTATCAAATAAAAGTTGTAAGTCGTCTAATCATTGATGACAGTGTTAGTACAGACTCCAAAACAACATCATTGTCATGTTTGTCTTGCCGTGAGAGTTGCTAATTAAGAAATAAGAGCTGGCGAATATCATATTTTGAGAACTTTACTAATCTGATTTAAATTCTCACATCACTATTAGGTCCACATGATATGATGAAAGCTGGCTGAGGAAAACATCATAACAGTTACGTTATATGATTCGTGATTTCCCTTCTTCGTTATATCTGTGGACTCCTCACTTTATTTTTCATAACGCATTCACAATCACAGCTCAATGAGCACCCGTACTGATCTGTGTTACTAAAACAAAAGCTGATCTGCTACTATAGGTACTGTACAGCCCTGTCGCGTTCCCCTCCAAGCCGATTCACTCCCTCCAGGTAGGGGAATAGGAACTGCACGTTGCACGCAGACCAGTGCATAATGTGCTCGACTGCACAATGTGCAGGGTTTTGACATGCCTGGTCTACTCTATTGCAGTAAACACTACCTACGTTTTGATTACGTCTTCAACCCTTTTATAATGTATAGCAAAATAGACTGCAGAATATGATGTACGAGTAATGGAACGGAGAAAAATTCTCTCCGGCGCCGGGATTTGAACCCGGGTTTTCAGCTCTATGTGCTGATGCTTTATCCGCTAAGCCACACCGGATACCCACCCCGGCGCCGGACAGAATCGTCTCAGATTAAGTTCCAACTCTTGGGTTCCCTCTAGTGGCCGCCCTCTGCACTAGGTCATAGACGTCTA
This sequence comes from Periplaneta americana, assembly GCF_040183065.1. NCBI lineage: Eukaryota > Metazoa > Arthropoda > Insecta > Blattodea > Blattidae > Periplaneta > Periplaneta americana. Next base: position 138,126,389 of record NC_091130.1, read on the forward strand.
TGAACGTAGGACTGAAGTCCACACATGTGCTGAGGTGCACTCATTATGAGTGACTAGTTGGCCGGGATCCGACGGAATAAGCGCCGTCTTAAATCACGAAGTGATTTACGCATATCATATATATATTTTTTTTAATGTACCGAAGTACATATGATATTTCCATGCAGATATTCTGCGTCATCATATGATGTAAGAGTAATGGAACTGAGATATATCATATGTACTTCGGTACATTAAAAAAAAAAATATATATATATATGATATGCGTAAACTACTTCGTGATTTAAGACGGCGCTTATTCCGTCGTATCCCGACCAATTAGTCACTCATAATGAGTGCACCTCAGCACACGTGTGGACTTCAGTCCTACATTCATAGACATCTATGACGTAGTGCAGAGGGCGGCCACTAGAGGGAACCCAAGAGTTGGAACTTAATCTGAGACGATTCTGTCCGGCGCCGGGGTGGGTATTCGGTGTGGCTTAGTGGATAAAGCATCAGCACGTAGAGCTGAAAACCCGGGTTCAAATTGCGGCGTCGGAAAGAATTTTTCTCCGTTCCATTACTCTTACATCATATGATGACGCAGAATATCTGCATGGAAATATATGTACTTCGGTACATTAAAAAATATATAGACTGCAGCATCCAGCCATGTCCACCTCTCGTTACAACGGGTTGCGGCGGTAGAGGAGCTCCAGGAGCCATTTCACTGAATTTCGTAACCCGATTTGGTGCCTTAAAAATATTTATTTGACATTCGATATGAAACTGTTCACATTACTGTACATAATAAAATATACAATTAGGGTAACTTAGTCGGAATCGGGTCAGTGGTTGAATCGGGTCACTTTCAGATATTTCTTTCCCACGGCAAGCATAAATGTTTTCTATCATGTGGTGCCATCTATCGTCAATCAGTAGAACTTCTTCTATGTGTTTGGCGCCAAAGCTTGTGGTTTATGTTTGTGTTAAAGTTGTGAATAATGGAGGAAAGGAGACTTGTAAAAGGCAAGAGCTATTTGTAGTTTGTATTTTAAATTATCGTTTTTAATGTTTCCGTTATTGTGCAATGAACGTAGTTCAGAATTTCCCTGAATTGTTCATAGAATCAAGTGCATTTCTTATAGCATAGGTTATGGGATTGAGGATCCTGTAAAGCTTACGTTAGTAGTACCAACCTATGGTTTCTAATGCCACTACATTTCGGGTGAATAGGGTCACACTATTACGGGTAAATGGGGTCAATGTCTGTACATGGATTTTAAGTCCATTTATTCATATATTTGTCTCAGATGCCTAGTAATATAAACAATGCGTCTCGTGCATGGACTGAAGACCAAATGCAGAAAGCCATTAAGGCATTTCGAGAGGGGAGGAGTCAACGCCATGCAGCCGATCTGTATGGAGTTCCGCATTTATGCCTACAGCGCCGTTAAGATGGTCAAACAACGTTCAATCAGGGACAAGAAAAGGACCTGTAGATTCTGTTCCGTGAAATACAGTGATCCCCGCTCAGAGAAATTTGGAGACTGGATTCAATGCATGAGAGGCGGAAAAGAATGGTACCACGAACAGTGTGTTTGGGCCAAGAGAAAGAAGACGTTCATTTATGGCAAATGCAGATTGAATTATTAAAATTTGGAACTTAATCTTGTTTTTGGTGATCCAAAAGAGGATTGTAAGAGTGACCCCATTCGCCCTAATGGTTGACCCGATTTAGCCTAACTTGGTAGGGTGAATAGGGTCGTGCAGTAGAGTGAAATTAACATATATCGTTCATAGGTTTTTGTTATTATTGAATTTAACACTAATGCGATTTGTTGCTTAAACACTAATCTAAACTTTGGTATATTTTATGTGTAATAAATACTAAGTTGTTAAGCGTCATCTTGATTTTTGTAATTTTTGACCCTATTCCGACTAAGTTACCCTAATTAAATATCTACAAGATTCCTTTACTGCAATGTTTTAAAAACCTACATCAACAACACAGTCCAGGACCTTTTACCTATTTCTTCACGAAATACGTTTCTTAATCAAATATTTTAGAAAATGTAATATTGAAGGTAACTCTCTATTTGTAAACCGGAATAAAAATAAAACGTTGAAACCAACACAATTGTAGTTTTATTCCCGAAACTGGGTCACGTATTCTACATGCCCATGTAAATCTCAATCAGCGCAATTTTTTTTAATATAATGATAAAAACTCAAAATTCTGAAGCTAAAAAAATTAACTTTTAACTTTATACAAAATAATCATAAGTAAGATGTCATATTTAGGAGTAGATTATTTATCGCCGACTTTGATCACGACTTGTAATATGGTTGAACACATAATGCTCGGAATCGTGCTAGTACTTCATTGTTTCTCTCTTTTTTACAGGACTAGATCCAGTCCAATATTCGGTACAAGGCTTAAGGGAATCCTCACTTTATGTCTTGCAGATTGAGCTTCGAAACCCAACTACTTGGAATTTCGTTTCTTTGAGAAATAAGAGCGGAAAAGATGCACAGAATATGCAAATTTTCCCGTTTCACATCCCCACAGAATCGATACTCTATCTTCTTTACGACTTGCACATTAAAGAAATTAGCTCAAAGAGCTGTGTGGCCAGACAGTATTGCAACTGCAAAGGTTACAAGGAAATATTTATTGGTTCTTTACACTTTAATGGCCTACAAATACTACTGGAAAGTTACAAGAACGTTCACTAGTATTAATGATTTTGTGAAGTATTCATTAACTTATAAAGTATGATTTATTTCTCTAAATCATAAGCTGTGAGTAACCCTAATCAAATAGCTTACTACTACAATAATGGAAAGTAATCTATACTAATAATAAATCTGTAGCCGAAATTTTTCTGGTAATTTTCGATTTTCCAAAAATAATTGGTCCTAACATATATTATAATTAACCACCCTGAAACCGAAAATCGCTTTTTTTGAAATTTTTGTTTGTATGTCTGTCTGTCTGTCTATCTGTCTGTCTGTATGTTTGTTACCTTTTCACGCGATAATGGCTGAACGGATTTCGATGAAAATTGTAATATAAATTAAGTTCGTTGTAACTTAGATTTTAGGCTATATGGCATTCAAAATACATTATTTAAAAGGGAGGTTATAAGGGGGCCTGAATTAAATAAATCGAAATATCTCGCTTATTATTGATTTTTGTGAAAAATGTTACATAACAAAAGTTTCTTTAAAATAATTTGCGATAAGTTTTATTCCTTGGAAAAGTTTGATAGGACTGATATTTAATGAGATAAATGAGTTTTAAAATTAAATAACTGCCATCTAAGGCGGTGTATTGAAATAAAAAACAAATGACTTCGTCTATAAGGGGCCTTGGACACAACAATCGAAAGCTATGAAACATAGCCTACAGACAATGTTTCTGTGTTTGTATGAAGTAATATCGGAAGCTAAATTAACCGATTTGTATAATTAATTATTATTTCATCATTGGAAAGTGTAGTTTCTCTAGATGGACATAATGCTATAATGTTATTACAGTAACTTGTGAGTGAATTGAGGACAGGTAAGATTAAAATAGCTTCTTATGCACAGAAAACTTGATAGGTTATTCTGTATATTCATTTCCTGTATTTCTTAAAATAATGTTTATGAATATATTAATTTTTATCTCAGAGAATTAACGAACAACGAGAGTGTATTGATTTAGTATGCAGTAATAGTACGTTAGCTTAGCAATCCATTATTTTATAATTCAAATTTTAACTATGCTCAATTGAATCGTGTTAAAATACATAAAATATACAGTATATGCAATAAATGCAATGCAAAAAAAAATTGGGTAATGAGCCAAGCAGATTATGTTGCGCTGTTGTAAAAGTTGTTCCTCCTGAGATTCAAGAGCTCCCACAACAAATTAAAAACATTCTAATTCGACTACATCCGTTATCAACACACTTTTTACATAATATAATATAATATAATATAATATAAATAATATAATATAATATAATATAATATAATATAATATAATATAATATAATATAATATAATATAATAGTAAATCTGTAGCCAAAATTTTTCTGTTAATTTTCGCTTTTCCAAAAATAATTGGTAATAACAATTAAGAAACATGTTAAAGGAATTGTCATTGCACCAAATGAGTGGTCTCTGGATCAAAATGATCGCATTTTAATATTTTAAATACAATTTAAATTACGTAACATATTAAACGATTTATCCTTCTATCAAACACGAATGTTCCCCGGATCAAATGTCCTAACTTAATTATGTAATTACTTTATATTTATTTCTAACGGGTGCAGCGGAGCGCACGGGTACGGCTAGCGATTAATAACACGCATGTGGTTAGCGACATCGTCTCCAATGCCATCTAGCGACTCACTATGAGAACAAATACATGGAATATATTTAAACCTAAAGAGAAAAATGTTAGTTTGATATTTAAGAAACGTAATAACTAAATAAATTCAAAGCTCTTTGTTTTTGTTTTTGCACCCTTGTCATTTATATGAATTGTAAAATAAAATCAGAATTTTAATAAGGAAATGGGAGGAAGGAAAATTACTAGAAAAATAAATAATGATTAGGCTATCTAGTCATTTGAAAGAAACGATTTGTTTATTAACTGTGTGCTACCTTCTTTCATTTTATATTTTTGTAGCCTATGAAAGTCACAAATAAATTGTTTACCTTTCTTACATGTGTGTTTTTTAAGGACACTGAAATACTTGTCAACCAGCAATTTGATACAAACATTACTAAGAACTTTCACATTCACATTGCGATTTAGAAAGCAATTAATTATCTTATTTCTGAGTCCATGAAGACCTTCTCACAAAAATTTGTGAAAAACATTTTCAAATATTTCTGACATCTCAGGACAATTTATTTTCATTTTTCACTTTACTTGGTCAAGATACATTGATTCTTTTTCACTACACATAAATTTGGAAAATCCAATGCAACTTACATGGGCCATGTTATACTGAATGCCAACAATAGCTCTAATTGACGAGAGAGTTTATCTCTTGCTCTCATCATTAGCTACAATACTCAAATCAATCATAACCCCATTATATGGTACTTACAATTCCTTGTTTTTGGGAAACCTGACAATTATTTCCGTTCATTTGAATCTGGTAATTAAAACAGTCGTATATGGCCATTTTCTTAAATTACGGGACATAAGAAATAAAAAGAGAAAAACATCGTTTTTACCAAAACAGTCAACTGCCATGGACGCTGCTGTTAGTTATCTTATCGAACCGCTAGGTGGCAGTCGTGGAGTATGTCGCCAATTTTTATCGTCATTTTCCACTATTGTAGTAGTAAGCTATTTGCCCTAATAAGCTGTTAGTCCTCAAATTGGAAATAGTAATATACGTTACAAGAGCGGTATGTTGACGTTTTCATGGTCGAGGAAAAGATTGAAAAAGCGAAACGTAGTTGAGCTTTTTTAATTTCAGAGAACATGAAAACAAACATACCGCTCGTTTATCGTACATTATTTTGTGCGAAGATCGTTTATTACATACCTGAAAGACGAATTTCTAATTAGTTGCAATGAAATCTCCATGTTGGTTTCTGTTTAATGACGGTAACTTCGGAAAACCAAAATATCTTTATTCAACATTGTTGCTATAAAATGTTTTTTGTGTTTACTATACTCCAGCATGCCGTGATATACGTCTGTCTTTTTTTCCCCCAGTCTATAAATGCGAACTTAAAACAAACGGTAAGGTTATGTAATGATTTATTTTTCATTTTAATATTTTAACAATATTATTTATATAACATAATGCATTAATAACATCCGCATCTGGAATCTTGTTGATTTTTTCACGGCTTCCTTAATGTTACTTGTATCAGGAATGCAATAAGTTTCGTGGAGTAGTAGACTTTACTTAATTTTTGCAAATATTTAAAAACAATAATTAACATTGAAATTTAGGTGAAATTGCAGTGTTAAGTTTCCAATTTATAATTATTACTATGTTAAACGTCTCTAAAAATAATATGTTAAAAGCCTAAAGCAGTAAAATGAATGTCTCGCTTAAGAGGTAAGAAGAGGGAAATTGTTATGTGTGTTACGTTGGGAATGCAGAATGTGGTATTTCACACTTACCGCTTATCTGTGCGGAAAACAAGCAAATACGCACGATCTCGCACAAAAAATCTTCCAAACAATTCTATCAAAATATAGCTATTTGATTCTATGACTGACACAGGTATTTCTTAAACAGTGACGAACCGTAAAGAAAACTAAAGCAGTGTTGTATACTATTGTGCAATGTTGATTAAATTAAAATTTTCCTACATATTTTCTTTGCTGTTATTTTATTAAAATTTCAGCATGAACTAAAATAATGTACCCTATAGGACACTTCGTCAATTTGACGGACTAGTTCTTTAGAATAAGACTACTATTTCTGTCTTTATACCACCGCAATTATTACTCATACCCATTTGTATACGTATAATAATTTTTATTAAACTAAAATTAAATTGTACGTTTAGTTAAGCTTTTACACGTTGAAAAACGTTTCATGTGAATGTTTTCCAAGTCCACCTGATACCAAAATCACTTATCAACGGCAACTGTTTTTAACACGCCGGCTTGTTTATAAAGATATTAATCAATGAAATTAAATAAAGAAGCATCGAAACATATTAACCATGTCTTAATTATTACGACCATTAAACATACATACATACACGTGTCACTGAAGAACATTGCTTCCATGCCTATTGAGTCATTCTATCAAACAGCGTCAGATTGTCTTTAGAACTGAGCTTCTACACGTGATTTTGTGCAAACATGTCAAGGACCTATTGCGATTTTTCCTGGAATCTCTTCACATACAAAATCGACCCCTGCAAATTACAAATGCATTTAAATACCTTGGTGTAACGATACAGACGACAGCAAAATCCTTCAGAATCCACACTCAAGAACGAGCAACGGCCGCAGTAATAGCTATCCACGACATAACAGACATTACCCAACTAGCACTCTCAACAGCCATGCAGCTTTTCTATGCCAAGATACTCCCTATACTGTCATATGGACTGGACATCACATGGACCCGGCTAAACTACAATGACCTCAAGACCATGGAGAACGTCAAATCAAGGTTCTTAAAAGCAGCACTGGGAATCTCAAAATATGCACCCTCCAGAATGGCGTACGAACTCGCGCGAGAACCCTTCCTGATAGAGGAACTACGAAGCAGACTCATGCTGCCATCTACCGCAGCAGAACTTCGACTACGCACGGTCATGCAAGAGAAGAAGGCGGAAATAGAAAGTGAATTCTATGGAACGGACGCGATGATCAACCGCAACTGGACAGGGCCGAACAACAAGCTACGAAGCGCCATAACAAGGCTAGCAGTTCACGGTTTTCACCACAAACTGTGCAGAAGATCAGAGTACCACGAACCTTCCCCCGAATGCGTGTGCAAACTGTGCAACGAAGTGTGTCCAAAATATCATTTTAGTAAATGTGTGAATAGAACGAAGCCACTGGTGGAATATAGTAAAGAGAAGTAATCATACCAAACTAAATTGCACGTTTGTGCGCACTTCTTTCTTATTCTTCACATACGCCTCACGGCTAGTCTTCTTCTCTGGCTTTCAAGTGATGCGTTTAGTGTAGATTCCAGGCGTTTCTCTGTTTCTACTATCGCTATCGGTGCTGGACCCAGCATTCATTTCACCGGCATTATCACCTTCATCTCATTCAGACGCTAAATAATCTAAAATGTTGATAAAGCGTCGTAAAATAACCTACTACAAAAACAATACTTATGTCTTCCTTAGCCTAAACCGCGTTTGCATTTTCGTCCGTTGCACTCGTATTAAAATAATATTCTCTTTCGGAAATTATCCTCGCTTGTTATGGTAAGAAATCATCACTTTTAAATATCAAGTCCATCTTTGTCTTCGTCATGATTAAAATTATTGTCGTGAATGCAGGATTATTATTTAAATGACGAAATAACTTAAATGTAGTTTAATGGCGCTTAAAGCCCAATTTGTGTTGGTGAAGTATCAATTAAGAAGATTATAAATAACAATTAAAGTGAAATAAGTTCAGTGAAATCTGCCTCAGCTAATTAAGATTTTGTCGCTTGTAGAAATTTTACACATTTTTTTTTTCTTTCCAAAATATAACTATATACTGTATGAAATGGAATTATAAAAATTGGAAATTTATCTTTTGAAGAGGTGGAAAAGTTCAAATATCTTGGAGCAAGAGTAACAAATATAAATGATACTCGGGTGGAAATTAAGCACAGAATAAATACGGGAAACGCCTGTTATTATTCGGTTGAGAAGATTTTTATCATCCTGTCTGCTGTCAAAAAATCAGAAAGTTACAATTTATAAAACAGTTATATTGCCGGTTGTTCTTTATGGTTGTGAAACCTATACTCTCACTTTGAGAGAGGAACATAGGTTAAGGGTATTTGAGAATAAGGTCCTTAGGAAAATATTTGGGGCTAAAGGGATGAAGTTACAGGAGAATGGAGAAAGTTACACAACACAGAACTGCACGCATTGTATTCTTCACCTGACATAATTAGGATCATTAAATCCAGACGTTTGAGATGGGCAGGGCATGTAGCACGTACGGGCGAATTCAGAAACGCACATAGAGTGTTATTTGGGAGGCCGGAGGGAAAAAGACCTTTAGGGAGGTCGAGACGTAGATGGGAAGATAATATTAAAATGGATATGAGGGAGGTGGAATATGATGACAGATACTGGATTACTCTTGCTCAGGATAGGAACCAATGGCGGGCCAAAATATATCATTCATATGCATTTCAAGTCTAACCACTATAGTTGAAGAGTTTCTTGGAATACCCTATGCACTTAGTATTGCAGCTCGTGTGAATTGTCGTGTGAGCTGCAGAAGAAAACATTTAAGACCAGAACTACTGAGCTAATAAATATTTCAGAATAGTTTTATAAAACTTTAAGAAATACATATAGAGATAAACAGCCCTTCTATCTACATAAAATACATTTTTTGCGCTAAGTGACGCCCTATTTATTGCTGAAAAATTTCCAGTCCAGGTACTTCAACTCTGCAATTCCTTTCTATAAGATATAATATCATCATTTCCAGGACTTTTATTCATAACTGGATGTCTCATAATGCTCTATGACAAAGGAAATGCATCTGAATTCTTCAGTAGTTGATTTCTCATGAGGCACGAAGTCTCTTATCTAAGTGCTTATTTTCAGCCACTTTCCTGAATGAAGGCTTCACCCAGGTTGCTGCTCTGCGCTCCCAGAGGACAGGACGAGTTCAATAGATGACATTGAAAGGCTTCTATTTGGAGCAGGTGTGCAGCAGAATAGATTAGAGCCTCAAGCCTTTCGTTCAATTCTCTGAGCGACTTGCTACTTTACGCGAATTAAGTTTCCATCACAAAGGATTAGTTTCTAATTTTACCACAAGCTATAGTAAATCTAAGTGGATACCTACTTAGTTGAATTTCTTTTATTAGCGCTATTGCACTCACCATTAAATTTATCTTCAAAGTTAAATTGAAAATTCGATGTGATATCGCGAGTCATCAAGACAATTTACTTTCAAGGAGTCATCATCATCATCATCATCTTGAATTCCATTATTACTAGCGTTGTGGGATTTAATCGATTAATCTGATCGATTAATATATCAATTTATATTGTAAGTTTAATCGATCAAAAATATTTAATCGAATAATCGAGTCGATTAAAATTATTTAGTTGTACTTGATATTAATTATTACTTTGTTAATGCAAACTCAGAGTAAAAATTCCGACAATATTCGTCTGTCAGAAATTGACTACTTCAAACACGATAATGCCGTTATTTTATAACTGCAAAGTAGGTAGCACAGGGCAAATATTTGCACAAACACTTCAGAAAGATATTAAGATGTGAGGACAGTGACCTGGTCTACATCTATTGCATGTTGAAACACAATGCAAAACCCTGAGAGAGTAACTATCTTCTATTTCTAAAATGTTGTAACCGATTATAATAGGGGCCAGTCTGCTGTTTTGTTGGAGTTTCTTTACTGAGTTTGTAGATGAAGCTTGCTTGTTTAGTTTGGTAAAGAAAAAAAATAAGATTTCTGTGGTCTGTGAACAAAGTGAAAACTCCATTATGTCACGAGAATTTGAGAATTAAACTCGGTGAAACGTTTGGATTTAAATTGAACGATCGTGGAGAAGTGCTTGACAGAAAAAAATTCGTGTTTAGTAATGGAGAGAACATTATTATTGGCTAAGACCACACCGTAAACTAGCCTGGCTCTAATGGTAGAGGCTAGATACATTTTTGTTTTATAATTTTAATATTTTGTACTCACTAGCTAGCTAGTTAGTTAAATAAATTAAATTAACCGTAGAGCAGCACTTAATTCGGACCAAGTGAATGCACTCAGTTGTATAAAATCATGGATGAAGCAGTATTAACTACATAGGTGAGTCTTCATAGTTTTTTTTATTTGTGTTTGTCTCAAAAATCCCAGGGAGAATTGATACAATAAATTATAAACCTTCATAATAAATATGTTAGTAAATAAATAAAATAGTAGGTCTATTATTTTGTGATACAAGGATAGAGTATCTACATATACTACATTTTATACTTATGCTTATTACCAAACACAATAGTAATATGCGTTACAAGAGCGGTATGTTGAAGTTTTCATGTTCGAGGAAAAGTTTGAAAAAGCGAAACGTAGTTGAGCTTTTTTAATTTCCGAGAATTGAAAGAAAACATACCGCTCGTGTATCGTACATTCTTTTGTGCGAAGACAGTTTATTACATACCTGAAAGAGGAATTTCTAATTAGTTGCAATGAAATCTCCATCTTGGTTTCTGTTCAATGACGGCAAATTTGCAAAACAAAAATATCTATCTTCAACATTGTTGCTTTAAAATATTTTCTGTGTTTACTATACTCCAGCAGGCCGTGATATACGTCTGTCTTTTTTCCCCCCCAGTCTATAATTGCGAACTTAAAACAAACGGCTTCCTTAATTTTACATGCATCACGAAATGCAGTTACTTTAGTGGAGTTGTAGAGTTTACTTAATTTTTGTAAATATTTAAAAACAATAATTAACATTGCAAATTAGGTGAAATTGCAGTGGTAAGTTTCCAATTTATAATTATTACTATATTGAACGTCTCTAAAAATAATATGTTAAAAGCCTAAAGCAGTAAAATCAATATTTCACTTAAGCGGTAAGAAGAGGGAAATTGTTATGTGTGTTCGGTTGGGAATACTGAATGTGGAATTTTAGACTTACCGCGGGTTGGTTTTGTGCGGAAACCAAGCAAATACGCACGATCTCGCACAAATTAAATTTAACAATAATTGTGTGTTACAATATATTAAAACTTTTTTTGAAATCGATCAAAGCTCGATTAATCGATAGATTAAATTCAAATCGTTAATCAATTAAATATTTTGATCGATCGACAGCACTAATTTTTACCAAAGTCATTAAGTGAAAACTTATTGAAATGTCGATCTTATCACGAAAGTAATTACAAGAATTCACATTAATGAATCATCGTCTCTATCATCAAGGTGACCAAGGAAACTCACACATGTGAATCGTTGTTGTCACCATCATTATTATCGAAGTCATTATGGAAGTCTTATAAGATACAAGGGGGGTCAGAAGTAAAGGGGTACAAGTGACAGTACATCCAGGGCAAGCTACAGCATCTAAAATTTCAGTGGTAAAGGGATATATCTTTTAACCACATCACACATAAAAATTGAAGTAAAAAAATTCATGAAATTTACGAAATCTTAAGCACTTTCAACCACGTTTTCTTAAAAAATAACTTAAGTGCACTTATACCCCTTTACTTCTAACCTCCTCATATAACAGAGACACTCATCATTAACTGCGTAGTCTTTATCATCATAATCAATATAGAAATCATCAGAAAAATTCAAACTCGTATGAGTCAAAATTATCAACCTAATTACTTTCCATTTTGGTCAAAATCGCTACAAAATTTGGCAGGCAAATATGTTAGTATACCATCAAATAAGGTTAAGATAATTCATAAACGTGAGTCATCATATTTTTCATCTGCCATTAGAAAATCATATATTTGGAGTTTACTATTAACACAACCACCAATCAGATAAACTCTAAAAAACTTGAGTTATGATTATCATCAGGGACAGTAATTTCAGATATTGGAAGTATAAGTGAACGGTTTTGGTTATGGTATGATATTGGTATTTATTTGTCAGCCAACTTTACAATTGAATCAGTGATTTTCTAAAGGCAATGCCAAAGTTTTAGTTAAAAAAAAAATCATACGAACGAAGTGTAAGGACAATTTTTTGGCTATTGCCTATTATAAATCTGCATTTTATTATGAACTTTTAGCTTTTTAACTCGTACGTTAAGCACGTAAAATAATGTTTAAATGACTGGACTATTGTTTTTTTTAACTTAAAAATTAAAGCATAAATGCTGTGTTTATATTTTCATAAAACAATACTGAACACTAAATGAACAGAACATGTAGCACCTTGTAAGTGTTTCAAATTAAATTACTTCGAAATATGATATAAAAAATGAAAAGTTTCTTAATTCTATTGTAACAAAAAGTTCATCCAAAGTCTTCCCCATTCTTGGTTGGCTCAAATTGTATTATCTGTACGTTCCGTGTAACTAAATCATTAGTATTGTACGTAGAATTAATTTGTGAATAAAGGAACAACTTTATGCAAAGAAAACAGAGACATAAATTGTTCATATTTTTAATATCTATCGCGACATTCATAGTATACTTCAAAATTTTAAAGAGATATTATGAAAATATCGGCTACGAAATTTCTCAAACAATTTATATTTAATGGTTGAACTATGCGTTGTATAAAAATATTTCATTAGAAGCATTGCTTCTATTTCATACCAAGAATCTCCTGTTAAAATTTGTTCAATCAAACCCCTAACACCCTGTAGAAATCACGATAGATGGCCTGTGTCACATGCGAAACTTGTTAAAATACAACTTTATTCAATCAATAGACTTCATAGCTGTGTAAATATCGGAAGTACTACTCATGTTACAAACAGTATTAGCACAGTCCAGTATATACAGTCACGAAGCTCAATACGTAGTAAATATGCATCCATAGATAGTTGCTCACCACTAGGATCGCTAATATCGCCTCATTACAGACAATGCGAAATACTACCGGCACAGTCTATTGTTCCTAGCACACTCACAACTCAAGCTTCGTGACTGTATATACTATGGTATTAGTATCAGTATTCAAATTCAGATATGGAATGTAAAAAATATGTCCATAACAAATGCGTGTAGTATTGCATGGCAGAAGTGGGGCATGCTGAATAAAGAAAACATACAAACCCTAATATTTAAGCTATTCAACTTTAACTCTGAAACCAAGGCCCCCCTAATCATTTTTCAACAGTAAATTATCATAGCTTTAAATCGACAGTGAGCAGTTCGAGATGATATAGCATCAATTTAAAATTATTTTGTGCGAAATCGTGCGTATTTGCTTGTTTTCCGCACAGAACCAATACGCGGTAAGTGTGAAATACCACATTCAGTATTCCCAACGTAACACACATAACAATTTCCCTCTTCTTACCGCTTAAGCGCGACATTCATTTTACTGCTTTAGTCTTTTAACATATTATTTTTAGAGACGTTTAACATAGTAATAATTATAAATTGGAAACTTACCACTGCAATTTCACCTAAATTGCACTGTTAATTATTGTTTTCAAATATTTGCAAAAATTAAGTAAAGTCTACTACTCCACGAAACTTATTGCATTCCTCATACAAGTAACATTAAGGAAGCCGAGAAAAAATCAACGAGATTCCAGATGCCGATGTTATTACTGCAATATGTTATATAAATAATATTGTTAAAATATTAAAATGAAAAATAAATCATTACATAACCTTACCGTTTGTTTTAAGTTCGCATTGATAGACTGGGGGGAAAAAAAAGACAGACGTATATCACGGCTTGCTGGAGTACAGTAAACACAGAAAACATTTTATAGCAACAATGTTGAAGGAAGATATTTTGGTTTTCCGAATTTGCCGTCATTAAACAGAAACCAACATGGAGATTTCATTGCAACTAATTAGAAATTCGTCTTTCAGGTATGCAATAAACTATCTTCGCACAAAATAATGTACGATACACGAGCGGTATGTTTGTTTTCATGTTCTCGGAAATTAAAAAAGCTCAACTACGTTTCACTTTTTCAATCTTTTCCTCGACCATGAAAACGTCAACATACCGCTCTTGTAACGTATATTACTATTACATATGACTTGAAATCAGAAATTAAAATTTGCACTCATCATAAATAAAACTGATTAAATTCAAGACACAATGGGAGGCTAAACTTTGTGAGGAGAGAACATAGGAAGACTCCATTCTTTTAAAAGTTCTCTTAAATCCACTTATTAAAGTCTTAGACGAATATTTAATCTTCATATTAAGAAAGAAATTTGGTACGCGTCTGTTTTAACAGAACCATGAAAAGATATTCATACTGCAGGCTTTGTAGAACTTAATGTTGGTAATCCGTTTTCAAAAAGCGCATTGAAAGCAACTTTTTAAGTTAAAGTCAAAAACTTTTATATCCCTCCTTTCAAGAAAAGTTATATTTCCTGTGATATTCACTGTGTTTTGAACTTTTAATGTTACTATAATGCAGGTCATTTTCAGTAATGCATCAGGTATATAGGCCTACTAGGACAGCGTTTCTCAAACTATGGTCCGCGGACCACCTGTGGTCCTCGAGGTTTGCCCTTGTGGTCCTTCAAAAAAGACAGAAGAAAAAATAAAATTCAATCGAATTGTATATCACACTATAGCTGGAAATCTTAGAGTTTGTAAATGACACATGGCAATTGCCTTTTACTATTTCTCCCAGTACTAATATTTTATGAAATTTATTTACCCTACCCGTCTATCGCCTTCCCACTCTACTCTGAGCAACAAAAGAGGGATTTAAAGCACTATGAACGTGGTGTTTCTCACCAGCTTTTCCGTGCAAATCTGGCGCTGTGCCTGTTACCCAGCTAGGGACCACTCGAATTCATAACAGGACCAAAGTACCGAACCTTTTCATGTATTTATGACTTTCTTAATAGTTTTGCTGACACCCAGTCTGCACAGTCAAATGGTCACGTACTGTACGTCGTACACCAATAATAGAACATGCAAAATTGCATCTTTACTTTTGAAAATCGGGCATGTTTCTGCATTTTTGTTTATTTCTGTTTTTGCGAATGACGATATAAGAAATTTTATTCTTTTAACATTAAATTAATTAGTTAATACAAATATAAAATTAATTGAATTAAATTAATTTTAATTAATAATTTATACATTAAAATGCAAGTATACTGGTATTAAAATATGCTACATAAATGATAAATTTGCTTTCGAAGGGAACAAGAGTAAGGTGGTCCGCGGAACTGTTCTGACTTAAAAAAGTGGTCCCCAATTCAGAAAAGTTTGAGAAACACTGTACTAGGGCATTCGATAAGTAATGGCAAAAATGCTGTAAATCAGTGCTCCTAGCGGTGATCACTGAAGTCTTGTACTACATAACAGAGCAGCGATTGTTTCATAAATCTGCAATATTGGAAGTCTCGAAGTGGCCAAATTGTTTTTTAAATACAGTGGCTGTTTCTGACTTGTAGTAAACAATACAGTCCTAAAGGTACGAACAAAGGTGCTTCATAAAAATCCAAGTTGCAAGAGAAAAACAAGCAACTCAGTGCTTTAGGGCATTACAAGAAGCCTGTAGGAGAGAAGTCCTACCATACTGAACTATTGCAAGTTGGGTGGAAGCGAGACATTCGCTTTCAATTAAGAGTTGACATCCGAAGGGCTTTAGGTTGATCAGTGAGATAGAGATTCAGAAGTGCTGCTGCAGATGGAGTTCGCCTTCTTCCAATAATTTGACAATGTATTGTGAATTTTATTAGTAACAACAATGTAATTTATTCGTCACAACAATAATTCCTTTCTACAATTCACCTTAAACGCTCTCGTCAACAATTGGATCTTCACTCAACACAGTATTCGTTATAGCACTCCACCGACGACAATGATAATTTACTTGGACTATTACGCACAACAATGAACTGTTAATCTTAACTAATATTTACAAAGCACTATTTACAAATCAGAACTATCAGTTCTCAGTTCACAGTTCTTCTATCTCAGTCACTCGAGTTCACAGTATCTCGAACCACAGACCTTCAGAGACAGTTCACTGTACTCGAACTCGGGTCCCTCCAACTGCGGTCCACTGCACTCGAACTCAGGTCCCTCCAACTGCGGTCCACTGCACTCGAACTCAGGCCTTCGGCTGCTGACGCAGTTGCGGACGCACACTCGAGTCGAACTCCGGTACACAAGACCGGCTTCCTTGCTCTGGCTTACTCACTGACTGATTAATCAACTGAAAAACTCTAAAACTGCTGTCGTTCCTTCGCGTCCGTAATTTATAACCACAGCGACGTAGCCTCGAAAATTCGCGAGTCTTCCACTTCGACGGATTTCTGGAATAGTCGGGAAGGTCGTTCCACATTCACTGCGTTAAGTAGCAGCTGCGCGCGCAGCCTCCCCTCGCGTGTAGGCCCCTTTCCCCTTTCCCCGTGAAGCCCGCGCGCCATCCCAAAGTGCTCCGCGCGATCTTCTCTCTTGCGGGACGCTGGTCGTGAGTTCGAATCTCACGTCGCTGTCACAGTATTATTGTCATGGCAGGAGGCTATATCTGAACTAGTAATGCCAAAAATAAATTTAGTATGAAATTGTAACTAAGTCACCATTACTTTTCGAATGTCCTGATATTTATAGAATTGAAAATTAATTCACGTCAAGTCCATCGGCACAGAAACTTTTCTCTGCAATTAATAGAACTGCTCTTACAATAATTCACATTCTTTTAAATAAAGTTAGTATACAAATTAATAAATCACTGCAAAGTAGATTATATTAATGAACACTTCTCTCCTTTAAGCCTCATTTTTATTTATGATATAGGTTGAATAGTAAGTAATATAATTAATTTCAGGAAGTTACTTTGTTTTAGATACAAAAAAACAACAAAAAAAAGTTAAATATAATTTTGCTCGTTTTTACTTCATTTTTCGAGATGAAAACTAGCTCTTACTTTTTGTATGACGAAAAGAATAGGTGTTTTATAAGAGAATTTTGGAAACATTCACTACCCAAACTCCTAATAAATCCATAGCGCAAAATAAAAACTAAAAATCTTGAAAGTTGGATTAGTTTACAAGAGGAAGAAAAATTGTTTGTATGCATCTGAAATATGGTTAGTGTAATATGTAGCTAATCAGCAATGTATACAATGGAGAGGTACAGGATCTGGCCACCCTACCCCATTATCTCCTAGCGTAGTTTCCTCATAAGTGGTATCTTGTTGATGCCATTTGTGAGGTTCAGTTGTGTCTTCGGACAGTTGACTGAACAACAACATTAGATTATACGTGAAATGTATTCTAAAGTGTCAGTGAAATGTGTCATAGTGTCAGTACAGTGAGTGAGATGAGAGTAAAGTGAAAGATTATTATCAGTACCAATGTCAAACTTACGTAGGGCCTATACATATGAAGGTCGTAATGTAAAATTAGATTATTTTATATATTATTATTAATTGTAATTGTTGTGTATAATTGTATTGTGTAATCCAATTGTATTGTGTATCTAATTGTATTGTGTACTGTTTATATTGTGTGTACCACTCCCACAGGATGCTTCCCTACTTGCAGTGCAAATAAATACATGCATACTGGTCGAAAGATAGAGTCGGGTTATTATTCCTAAGACGGAAACCTTCAGCAGCCTGTTGTATTATTATTTATCTTCACTGTTCCTATTTGAACAGACCTGTTCCTTGTATGAAGTTCAAGAGTAATTTCACTAGATTCTTTGAAGGGACTTTCTCCTCTGGGTTAACAATCCCTTGCAGTTTAAACTCTTCCTATCAGCTTATAAAATAATACTTATATCTATTGACTATTTTAATTTCTCCTATTTCAATCTCTATCTTTCCCTCTTCCAACTATTGTTTTATTATAATTTAATTTATGCCATCCTAGCATTATAAACAGGTCTTTACTACATCGGATATCATTCATAATAACAATGACGTATTCACTATGACGTAGGTCTAATACTGGAACGCTTCAATAGCGATGCATGTATCTCGTCTGGAATATCGTCTATGCACCGTGTAACAAGAAATGAAATGCAGAACACATGGTAACGTATCATTTATTTCCAATCTTTAACAATTTTGTATCACTTTTGTAATATCACATAAAACAGTTCTGTGCTTCAGAGAAATCATATTAACAAAATTAACAAACATTTTGTAACATAACCTGCAAGGTCATTCATTCCTCTTTACTCAATGTCCAGCCGCAACTAATCGATACGAACTTATGAACGCAAATTGTCAGCTATGGATCCCGACTTTCTTTCATAGTTTTCCTTACTCATTTACAAATGGCTTTTAAGGAACCCGATCGTTCATTGCCGCCCTCACATAAGCCCGCCATCGGTCCCTATCCTGTGCAAGATTAATCCACTCTCTATCATCATATCCCATCTCCCTCAAATCCATTTCAATATTATCCTCCCATCTACGTCTCAGCTTCTCCAAAGGTCTTTTTCCCTCCGGGCACCCAACTAACACTCAATATGCATTTCTGGATTCGCCCATACGTGCTACATGCCCTGCCCATCTCAAACGTCTGGATCTAATGTTCCTAATTATGTCAGGTGAAGAATACAATGCGTGCAGTTCTGTGTTGTGTAACTTTCTCCATTCTCCTGTAACTTCATCCCTCTTAGCCCCAAATATTTTCCTAAGAACCTTATTCTCAAACATCCTTAACTTATGTTTCTCTCTCAAAGTGAGAGTTCAAGTTTCACAACAATAAGAACAACCGGTATTATAACTGTTTTATAAATTCTAACTTTCAGATTTTTTGACAGCAGACTGGATAAGAGCTTCTCAACCGAATAATAACAGGCATTTCCCATATTTATTCTGTGTTTAATTTCCTCCCGAGTGCCATTTGTATTTGTTACTGTTGCTCCAAGATATTTGAATTTTTCCACCTCTTCGAAGGATAAATCTCCAATTTTTATATTTCCATTCCGTACAATATTCTGGTCACGAGACATAATCATAGACTTCGTCTTTTCGGGATTTACTTCCAAACCTATCTCTTTACTTGCTTACAGTAAAATTCCCGTGTTTTCCCTAATCGTTTGTGGATTTTCTCCTAACATATTCACGTCATCCGCATAGACAAGAAGCTGATGTAATCCGTTCAATTCCAAACCCTCTCTGTTAAACTATTACATTCAGTCCCCATTTGTATGCACTTCTTCTAGTTTCCTCATCATATAAGATACTTTAATTTCTTGTGTAATTACGACTTTATTAATACAACTGAAAAAACATTTTCAAAGTGGTAACATCTCACTTAGATTTATTTCGGCTCTTAAATTAAAAGGCAGTGTTATTCATCTGTTCACACTTTGTCTCATTATTTTCACTTCAGCCGCCACCTGAGGAATGCGAAGGGAACTCGACATCCGGACGCGTTGAATCCTCGCGCACTACAGCAGCACGTTGCTGAAATGTAGCCATTAACCCCCCCCCCTCCACTTGAACTCCAACCACAGGAGAGATTTTCGCGGTTTCAGTCTCTCTACCCATTTTCTTTCACTTCGCAAAAACAAAAAATCTAAAATATGAGTCCAGTGGCACCGAATTATAACCGCCCTCCTACACAAAGCCTTTGGGCTCAGTAATGAATACAATGAGAGCATCTGGTAATGTAGCTAATTCATTAGCTGTGATGTCGATTATTAGGTATGCCTTAATTTTTGGGGGAAATGGTAGCAAAAATTCAAGAATCCCAAAAATTATGATGCAGTATAAACCTAGAGGACATCGTCGACCAGGAAGACCTTTAAGAAGACTGCTAGATGGGGTCGAAACAGGTCTACAGAGGCCTAATTCGTGAAGGATGATGATGATGATGATGATTGATTTTGCAAAAGAAAGCCATTACAATTCTATGTCAACCAAACTATCTTGAACATTGTCGATCTCTTTTGAAACAATAACAGATATTAACTGTCATAAATATATATATATATATATATATATATATATATATATCAGGGGCGTAGCGTCCATGGATGTGGGAGATGTGTTACATACGCTGCAATTTCCTTCAAGGTGACTCTGAATTATGAATTATAAAATTGTAACACATAATCGTTTTCGGACAGATCAAGTTTTCCCAGAATGTTTGATTTTTAATTCGCACCATGTTTTAATCACCTTGAACAGAAGGCGCGACCATTAGTAAGAATTATACTGTAACTCTATGGGCACGGCCCGCTTGATGTTTAAAAACACTCCGCTACAGTGACTGTACACTTCGCAACGTCTCAACGACATCTGTCGTCAGCCCGAGGAAACTCATGCTCGTGACCCCGTGGATGTATAGCGTTGTAATACATATTGTCGTACAGCCATGCCAGCCATTATTTCCAGTGACTTATAAAGAATGATGAGTGAGTTATTTGTTCCAAAATGTTACTCTTTTCATTTGTGAACACTGAAGACTGTTTTGAAAGCTTGTTTAGTGTTGAAATAAATTATTTAGGTTAAGATCTTTGTGTTACGCGCTTATGGGCTCAAGATATGTAACGCTGACAATATACATCCAAGAGGTCACGCAGTGAGTGAAAGGGAAATTGATTTGTGTTCATTGTCGCAATGCATCAAATATGGAAACAAATTGTTGTATAATCGACAAATTGAAGGTAAGGAGCTTCCAGACTTTAACGTTTTGTGAAAAAGAAGACGTAATTAAAGCAGGCCCTTTAAAACCAGTACTGAACATCACTACGAACATAAAAAAGTGTATAAGACATTTTAATGTAAAGATTTATGAAAGTGAGTCGTGGCTGTAAGGTTGTAAGACTTTAAACAAACTGTTTTACTGGTCTTGTCTTCTCTTTTCTAATGAAAAGGCCATTTGAAATACCAATGGCTATGAAGATTTAAATAATATTTATAAGGCAGCCAAGAAACATAACTATTTTTGTAACCATATAATATTTGAAAAAAAAACGACTAAAATGTTCGGGGAAACTCCAAGGAGAGCCACCGGCGTAACTCGGTCGGCTAAGGTGCTTGCTTGCCGATCCAGAGTTGCAATAGGGCGTGGGTTCGATTCCCGCTTGCGCTGATTACCTGGTTGGGATTTTTCCGAGGTTTTCCCCAACCGTAAGGTAAATGTCAGGTAATCTACGGCGAATCCTCGGCCTCATCACGCCAAATATCATTTCACTATTACCAACTTCATCAACACTAAATAACCTCGTAGTTGATACAACGTCGTTATATAACCAAGTAAAAAGAACTCCAAGAATAGTAAACGTGAGTTTATTAATTTTATTTTTACTGCATAGTCCTAAACTAAGTTTATTAAAACACTTTTCAGTGTGTCTGTTATTTGTCGATGTTTTACTAGGTACGTAATATACTTGTAAATTTGTATTAGCAAGGAAGATATATGCAGTGTTTATACTACATGATACAATTGTATTCGGTATATACGCTATGCTGGATACAGATATGGGAAATTCCATTTTCAAACTATATTAACTGGGTTACATATCCCAGTCTGAAAACCAGGCTACGCCACTGATATATATATATATATATATATATATATATATATATATATATATATATTTTCCAAAGTAGTGGCACTTGACTAGAGTCATTGGCCGTACAATGGCGATAAAAACTAAAAGGAAAGAAAACGAAAGAAAGAAAGAAAGAAAGAAAGAAAGAAAGAAAGAAAGAAAGAAAGAAAGAAAGAAAGAAAGAAAGAAAGAAAGAAAAGGAAATAAAGTGAGCAATGTCCAAGTGGAACTATGAAGGAGAGGATGTCAGCACTGCTGCATTCTTTCTCTGGCCTCCCAGTACCTATCCACAAAGCCGACAAGTCTTAATGTGGTTTGAGTCCATGGTGTCGGAACATCCACAGAGCATGCAGTGGGGGCTGGACAATACACCCAGGCGGTGGAGGTGATTAGCCAGACAATCATGGCAATGGGGTACAATGATAGACTCACCTCCTTGTGGTGTGGTGTACCCTGGAAACATTTATAACAAACGGCTAAGTAGTCTATCACCTAAGCAGAAGAATCAATTATATATATATATATATATATATATATATATACATATACATATACATATATACGGAGATGAAATTATATAATAAGCTTCCCAGTCAATATTATAAGTTACCAACCAATAGTTTCAAAGCTAGATTTTATAATTGGCTTTTAATTAATCCTTTCTACTCTGTAGATGAGTTTCTTAACATAAATTCATATGAAATTGTTTTTTAATAGATAAAGTTATTTACATTTAGTTACAAATATTACATTATGAGTGAAGTGTTTTCATTCTAATTAAACTTTACTGTTTTAAATTACAGTGTATTTTTAAATGTATGTTTTTTTTCTCCCTTCTGTATTGTGACAAATCCTATCACTGTATGTTTAATGGCTTAATAAATTGAATTGATAGAACTCTGTTTACAATAGTCGCGCATCCGAAATAGACTTAAGACATTGAAAACAGCACTTGTGTTTGTATTGGACAAAGCAAGAGAATTTTCTCTCAGATTTCTCACATCTTGTTCCTTCTTGATCAAGTGTAACAGAGTTCTTGACATAAAAAAAACAGAAACTGGTACTGTCGTGGGACAGCAAAACCATGCTGAAAAGTGGCTTAAGACCATCGATCCTAATACCCTTACTTTGAATATTAGACTAATTTCTTGTCACAACACATTCCAACTAAAATGTTGCGCCAGAATCGTCATGACTTAAGAGACAGTATCTGTAATACAAAAAACTCTTTCCACTTCAGAAAAATCATTGCACAGCAAAAAGCCAAGCACTTAATTTACAGTAGCAAATATATACAGTTTAGACAAGCGATAATTTCAGTGTACTGTTTGTTTCGGAACACACTGTAGGCATACTTGTGGTTAAATCTATGGTACAGGACGAAACACCACATTGCCGTCTGGGAGGCATGGTAACTAGGTACTACAGCACGACGATGAAGATAGCCACTGAATTCGAATTATTTAAGGAAGATTATTATGATATAAAATTGTGTGATACTAAGTTTGTTCCTAGACTTTCAATGCGGTTATGAAAAGTGGCTAATACTCGTAGTTTTAAATTACAATGAAAATGTAGAAAGATAAAAATCGAGATACAAAATAAATGCAATGCTATGTACAACCATAAAATAATTATTATAAATATATCACATATACAGGGAGTTTCAAAAGTGAAGGTCATAATTTAGGGATGAGACGTAGAAAGAAAGAGAAACAAAAACATTCTAGTAAACGTGGGTCCGCAAATAAACCGTTTACGAGATAATGCCTTTTTTTTTGCTAATTGGGCCCGCCAGTGAACCGAGAGCCTGGATACGGTACAGCGGCAAAATTCATGCTTCGTATGTATGCCTCATTTTCCCCATCCCTTTTCCTTTTAAGTGTAAGACGATATCTAATCAGACGGTGTGATAAACGATGGATTGGTAGGGGAGGACCTGTACCTAGATTACCAGATTTAAATCCTTTGGGTTTTTGTGCATGGGGTTATGCAGACAGTGTGGTTTATACAGCAGACATCACCAAACCTCAAGAATCGCAGCATCGGATTGTAGATGCCTTCCAGGAAATGAAGGATGATCCGGGATTGCTCGAGCGCATTCTTCAGTCTTTAAGGAGAAGACTAGACTACACAGGTGCATTCAAATGCATGGCCAGCATTTTGAACTCCTGCTGTAAATTTCTTCAGTTAACATGTTCATATTGTACTGTATTGTGTTTATCCACAAACGTTACTGTTGAAGCCAAAATTATGAATTTTACTGTCTCACGATTGTTAAATTAAATAAAATTGTCACTGCTTGCACTGTATTGTACTTGGTACTTCGTAGGCTTTTAATTTTGGGAATCGATAGGGTGCGTTACACTGTGGTTTCAAGTTGACTATCCGTTCACTAGCCACTACTGTAGCACGCGTAAACAATGTACCTGCTGAATAATGCCGAAGGTTAAAGGTTCTCAGGCGCATATTTCTGCACCGGAATTTGGTGTTTTGAAGTGAATGACGGGAACATTACATGTAAATTATGTAATACAAACATACGAGGTGACAAGCGATATATTATATAATTATATATACACAGAGACAGGAACTTTGGCAGAATGTATTTTTAAATGAGTTAAATCTATCTTCATTTTGAAAGTAAATCTATACGAATTCTACCTTTGTGATTGAAACGCCAAAGTTTTATGTTGCACTTTTCTGCCTTTTAATATAAAAGCCTAATCTATACTAATAATAAATCTGTAGCCGAAATTTTTCTGGTAATTTTCGATTTTCCAAAAATAATTGGTCC
The DNA here is from genome assembly GCF_040183065.1 of Periplaneta americana. NCBI lineage: Eukaryota > Metazoa > Arthropoda > Insecta > Blattodea > Blattidae > Periplaneta > Periplaneta americana. The sequence goes on from NC_091130.1 coordinate 138,151,025, forward strand.
TAACATATATAATTAACCACCCTGAAACCGAAAATCGCTTTTTTGAAATTCTTGTTTGTATGTCTGTCTGTCTGTCTCTGTCTGTATGTTTGTTACCTTTTCACGCGATAATGGCTGAATGGATGTCGATGAAAATTGGAATATAAATTAAGTTCGTTGTAACTTAGATTTTAGGCTATATGGTATTCAAAATACATTATTTAAAAGGGGGGGTTATAAGGGGACCTGAATTAAATAAATCGAAATATCTCGCTTATTATTGATTTTTGTGAAAAATGTTACATAACAAAAGTTTCTTTAAAAATAATTTGCGATAAGTCTTACTCTTTGAAAAATTTTGATAGGACTGATATTTAATGAGGTAAATGAATTTTAAAATTAAAATAACTGCCATCCAAGGCCATGCAATGAATTGAAAAACAAATGACTTCGTCCATAAGGGGCCTTGGACAACAACAATCGAAAGCTATGAAAGATAGCCTACAGAGAATGTTTCTGTGTTTGTATGAAGTAATATCGGAAGCTAAATTAACCGATTTGTATAATTAATATTATTATTTCACCATTGGAAAGTGTAGTTTCTCTAGATGGGCATAATGCTATAATGTTATTACAGTAACGTCTGATATAATATAATATAATGTAATATAATATAATATAATATGTAATATTATATAATATAATTTTAGTTATTTGAAGGGTTCAGAACCATAGTGGGCCAAGCGCCATTTACTGAATACGTAGAAAACAAGGACTAAAATTAAGTTATTACCATAATTCAATGGAAACCTATAACAAGTAAAATAAAATATACCTACACATTAAATTAAAATGATGTCAATCTTCATTAAACTATGGTTGCATGTAATAAAAATTATGAAACATGTTAAAGAAATTGTCATTGCATCAAATGAGTGTCTCTGGACCAAAATGATCGCATTTTAATTATTTGGATGCAATTTAAATTAAGTAACATATTAAACGATTTATCCTTCTATCAAACACAAATATTCCCTGGATCAAATGTCCTATTTTAATTATGTAATTACTTTATATTTATTACTAACGGGTGCAGCGGAGCGCACGGGTACGGCTAGTTTACAAAATAAATACTTTCGTTTTGCTTCAACTTCATTATTTATCTATTATTTATTAATTTATTATTAAAAATTGCCTATAGGTATAATTTATTTCTATAACCGCTACAATGAAAGTGACTTCACCGAATGTATATTATTGTCTTTCAGTCAGTTCATATTCTCTTTGCAACAACGAGTGCTGCCGTGCAAAAATGAAAAACAGTAAGCGTTTTAATTATCGCTTGTGTTTGTTTGACAAGGCAACAATTAGTGCTGGTCTAACGTTATTTTTAACGGTTATTTTTCTTTCAATTTTCATTGCGACGTTGTTGTAGCATGACCCCAGAGAACTTAAAAAGCATTTGGTTGTCGTATGCAATGAATAAGGTATTGCAATACATAGGTATTTTAAAAACATTTTCATTTTTTTGTCAAGTACAACACTAGCATTTTGTTTAAAACTTTAAAGTTCTTTAAAATATGACGATCGAGTTATTGAATAGTGTAATCTATAGTTCCGTCGCTCTAATTCCCGGCAGCCAATCGCGTTGAAGGTCTTTTACATTTAAACGTCTGCGTCTTGTGATTCGCTGAGGAAGACATTATTCATTTCTTAAGGCTCAATAAATACTTAATATAATCGCCCGCCATATTGGCTCTTTCGTTGGCGTTCGCAGAAAGCACACGAAGACGCTATAGGCCGCTCATTATTTGCTGAATTACAGTGCGTTTGATTTATTATCATAGGAGCTACGACATGATAATGTTTAACGGTGTGGCAAAATAGATTCCTCGTATGGTAGCTCGGCAACGAAAGAACAAAAATGGCGAACGATACTACCTACCTAGACTTTATAGAGCCTTCACTTCCTAAGACGTAAGCAAAGAGGAGGAGTCACGCCGGGAATAACAGCGTCGCGACTATAGTAAATAAATGTCTCTAGTGCAAGGTTTTTGTAATTGCCTTTTATTGCGTATTTTAGCTATTTATAATGCCTTTTTGCCTGCCTATTTTAGCTATATATATAGTCTTTGTAGCACAAGAAAAGAAAGGAGGAAACTCAGACTCACGAATAATTCTATGATAATTCTTGTGCACATAACGGAAGGTACGTAAAAATATATATCTTTGTAATGCTACGTAGCGTATATTTACTTTTAGAACTGTCAGGATTTGTTTATATGCACCTTGTTATTCGCATAATCCATCGCAGAACCAAGTCAATGTCCTCGTACTAGCTTACGTCCCCGGCCAATGTACCATGCTGCAGTCAACTTGTGTAATCGGTCCCCAACATTACAAGCCTAGTACTTAGTATTCCGCGGATCTCAAACAACACAAAATGGCATTATCTTGTAAACGGTTGACGGACTCATATATATGCGGAATTGTTTCCTCCTCTTCGTTTTTATTTCTCATTCTTAAATTTTTACGAGCAATTTTGAAACACCCTGTATAAAGAGATGTGATATACAAGAAAACAAATTCTATGAAAAGAATTAAATATAAGCCTATTGAAGTTTCATTTATAAATACAAATAATTTGGAAAAAATGACACTAATTAAAACTTCTAAAACAAACATATTATATTCAAGTCTAATTAGAAAATTTTCACAAATGCCACCCGCGTAGCTCTGTCCGCTAAGGCGCTTGCCTGCCGATCCGGAGTTGCATTCGGGCGCGGGTTCGATTCCCGCTAGGGCTGATTATCTGGTTGGATTTTTTTCGAGGTTTTTCCTAAACGTAAGGCAAATGTCAGGTAATCTATGGCGAATCCTCGGCCTCACCTCGCCAATACCATCTCGCTATCACCAATCCCATCGACTCAAAATAACCTCGTAGTTGATACAGAGTCGTTAAATAATCAAGCAAAAAAAATCACAGCCATGGAATGATGATCTATCTTGTCCACACCTCAAGACAACCAGATATGTCTCTCCGCAGGGGAGTTCAGCTGCCCTTTAAAAGGGAGGCTTATTCGTTGAGAGAGAAATGACCTCGGCTCCATGTAAGAGACTTCTTCCCGCCATTCCGCAATGCTGGACTGGTCCTCCCCACATCTCAAGAGCTTTATCGTTCCCAACTCCCCTTACAAGTGTCCCTAGGACCCAGAGAGTCGGATCTTGTTCAAGGATTCAATTCAAGGGGAAATACTTGGAGGTTGTGGACTTCCTGCGACGCAAATTATATTGAAGTACAGTTCTGAAATAATCAGACAACGGGCTACGTAACGGAATCTATCAACTGCTGCGAGCTTTCAAATCTTCAGTACAGTGCTTATCATAAATTTTGTACTAAAACTGTTCGTTTCTATAATAAAATTACTAAAGAAAGAGGAAATAATAAAGGCTGGTTCACAATAAACTAGGAACGGAAAGGATAACGAGAACGGAAATAATGTTAAAATAAATGAATTTAAATGTGAGCATTGACATTAGTTAATTGTAAATGCTCAAATTTAGATACATGTATTTTAACATTATTTCCGTTCTCGTTGTCGTTTCCGTTTCCGATTTATTGTGGGCCAGCCTTAACTATGTAACAGGGGATTTGAAGAAATCCACATGATTGTAACGTCTATACAGGCTTTAAGGTAATAGTCTTAGGATAAATGAATATAATTTGCTATAAAATTCAGGTCAAATGTGTCTATTTAGTATTTATTTATTTAACCTGGTAGAGATAAGGCCGTCAGGCTAGATAATTTATCATAGAAAAACAAAGAATATTTTATATTTACTGAATTACAAATTAAACCTAGAATAACAAAATTGTACAGTGATGAAGTTACTGGATATTGAAATATTTTGTGATAGATTATGGAAACTATTTACAAGAAATCAATTACTGACTAAGTGCCTAGAAAGTTTGCGTTTGAATTCAATTTATTTGTATGTATGTATGTAGGCCTATGTATGTATGTATGCATGTATGTATGCACTATATTTCTGAAATTAGAGTTAGGAATTTATTTATACTTAGTATTGGAAATCAATATGTTTCGTTTTTCACCTCCCACCGGAGTTTCTTATTTTTATGTCTTGTTAAATGTATGTTTTTTCAAGTTAATTAAACTCAAAGGAATATTACAACTTCGGAATTAGCAATGCAGGGACAGTAGTGGTTCGAACTTAAGAATCTAGTTCTTGTTGACAATGAGCTATGTACAGTAATCAAACCAAGACGAAATCACAATACAGAGAAGAAGAAGAAGAAGAAGAAGAAGAAGAAGAAGAAGAAGAAGAAGAAGAAGAAAAAGAAGAAGAAAAAGAAGAAGAAGAAGAAGAAAAAGAAAAAGAAGAAGAAGAAAAAGAAGAAGAAGAAGGAAGAGGAGGAAAAGGGGGACAAATTGTGTGGCATTCTAATGATACCACATCTTAGAAATTCCACAAAGTCCGTAGTGTCATGACGGAATAAAACAGAATAAGGGGACCTACGTAGTAAACCCCACTATTACTCAGCTGAGGGACGATTAATGGTCTCGGCTCAAGTCTATCACAGCTCAGAGTCTAGACAAGCAGCGACACCTCTCCATCATCTTCTTGCAGATGCTCCACTTCTCAGTAAATGCACAGCATCTCACTAAACAGATTAGCCCCGTTGTCTACATTTGGCATTGTCCTTCCTGCGGTTAGTTTATCTCTTTTCCTCTTCGCTAGGTCTAGTAATGTTGACTAATCCTCTCAGACGCTTTAGGTGAAATGGTCATCACTTCATTACTGCCACAATGTACGAAATATTGCAGTAATTTTGATTTTGTTATAGGAGGACCGTTTTTGCTAAACTTGCTAACTAAAAAAACTAAATTTTACAGGAGAGACAAAACACTATAGTAATCAAGTTTTGCTGTAACTCTCACTTATAGCAGAGAGAAAGTTTTGAAAAAACGATCACACTTTGACACACTACAATGAAGAGAAATAACCCAATTTCACTAAGACGCCTTGAACATGATGTAGAGCCCTGCCTTATGTTAAGGGGAGGCAGAGGTGACATTTTCGAACAAAACTGAAGAAAAAATGAAAATTTGGTTTTTTCCATTTTTATTATCTTTATTTTCATTTTCCGATGTTAGTTTTTGATTTTTTGCCCTTTAAAAGTATGATATTAAAACCAAGATAACTGTATTACTATATTATTCCCATAATAAACTAATACTTATCATTATTTATGTACCTTCTCTGAACATATAAATAAAAAGAAATATTGAAAATTTCTTACAATATGGTGCATGGAGCATTTTATATCAAACGATATAAAGTTTTATAAAATAATTAATATTTACTGAACTATTGTACATAGAAAGCTGAAACTTGGTATGCACAGTTGTAAAAAAAAAAAAAAAAAAAAAAAAAAAAAGTGGCCGCACTCGTGAACAGCGAATATTTTCAAAGTCCACTTCGGGTCGCGGCGATGTTACACGATGCATGTGCTTGTATAAGCAGTTCCGGAACTATGAAAGTGTTCCATATCTGCGCCTCGTAGACCAGCGGTAGAGTGCTTGTTTAATGATTCAAAGGTTGTGGGTTCGGGACTTCTTCAAGTTTTCATTTTATTTTTTAATCGTTCTTTAGCGATGTAAATTATATTCAAATTATCATTTATATCCAGTTATCGTTCTTTATGGATATCACGTTATTTATATTTTGTTATCGTTCTTTAGAAATATGAATAAAATTCAGGTCATCATTTGTATTCTGTTATCGTTTTATAACGATATGAATAATAATAATTATTATTGTATCTCCAATGGGGGTTAACCCTATTTTACATATGTATGTTAGGGCTATAGTTTTATACACAAAAAAGATAAGCATAAAGAGAAATGGAAAAGAAAATTAAATTAGCTTACACGATGTAAACAAAACATAAACAATCCGTAAATTAGGCATTGCGATTGCAAAAAAAAAATATCAGTTATCAATTTGAAACATACAAAAACATTAACAACACACATACGTAACACTTCTATAACACAAATATGCAGCTTTCCGTACCATACATCATAAATTAATACACAATAGTCACACAAACACAATCAAACTATAATTACGACATTGCGACGACATCAAGCATCCCATAACTGACTCACATACATAACAAATCAAGCATCCGTTACAACACATACATTTCAACATAGTAACCACACTTTTAAAAGTTACAAATTTGGCTCCAAGAAGAATAAATAGGACACTGTTACTAATTACTATTCTTCTACACTTTCTTAAATACATATGTAATAAATCTGTGAAATTCCGATATGAATAATATTCACGTTTTTTCATATTGCTAACGTTCTTTAGCGATATAAAATAATATTCAAGTTATTTATATTGTTATTGTTCTTTCGCAATATAAATAATCTCTATTTATGTAAGTAATTATTATAACACAAATAACCATCTTTCTTTATAAAATAGGTTATTCTATTTAGATAATTAAATACGTATTATATAATATCTTAAATTAATTAAACAAACCGATATTTATCATTTATATTGTGTTATCGTTCTTTAGTGATACTGTATAAATAATGTTCAAGTTATTTATATTGTAATCGTTCTTTAGTGATATAAATAACATAAATTTAATATTAGGTTTGGAAAAATCCAGTTGCATAATACTGGTATTAGTTTTTCTTTTTGTATTATTACATTATACTATCTTGAACCACAATAAATGAAAAGGAGTAGCGAGGAATTGAACCTGAGACGTTGACATCTAAATTCCGACGTTCGTCCGCTGAGCTACGAGGACAAAAGTGTGGAAACATTTTCGGAAAAATTGGCCCAATCACACTCTAAGATTTTCTGATGATTCGTAGAAGCTAGTCCAGGATGCGGGGGGCAAAGGCTAATTGAGATTTCCCGGTCTCTGATCGGGTCAAACATCCTGATAGAATTAATATTTAACCCTTGCCGTGACTTTCGGTGAAGTCCGGAGGGCCCAATTAGTCAAATCCACTCTCCTCATCTCCACGCTTGGGCCCCCTGGAATTTATTAAGATGAGAAAGAGATAGTGGTGTGCGGAAAGCAACGGGATGTAACCGCAACTAGGTCTATCCTTCCCAAGAAAAACTTCAAACATGAACAAAGGAAGCTTTTAATAGAAGAAGAAGGATATTCTGCGGACCTCTGGAAAAAGAACTAAGGAAGAGACTAGTGAAGTGCTTTGTGTGGACTCTGGCATTGTATGGGGAAAGAACATGGACATTACGACGAAATGGAGAGAAACGAATTGAAGCATTTGAAATGTGGATGTGGAGAATAACGGTGCGTGTGAAGTGGACAGACAGAATAAGAAATAAAATTGTGTTTGAAAAAGTGAGTGAAGAAAGAATGATGCTGAAACTGATTAGAAAGAGAAAAAGGAATTGGTTGGGTCTCTGGTTGAAAAGAATAATAGACGACATTAGGATATGTGGATTATATGCGGAGACTAAGAGGAAGGCAGAAAATAGGAAAGATTGGAGATTGCTGGGTTTGCAATGAAAGACCTGCCCATCGACAGAACACTTATGTATGTGGGTATGTTCAGAATGTCTGGAATATCGTGTCTAAGAACAGTCGCTATTTGCAAAGACTAGTCAATTCCATGCCCACTCGACTGCAAGATGATCGAGATAAGAGGAAGATAGACTAAATATTGAATTGTGGCTTTTTGTTTCGTTTTTTGAACGCTTAATTGTTTGAATGTTTTAAGGCCGACGCCAGTAAATTTGTTTTGTTTATGCCACGAAATATATTTTTATTGAGAATAAAATCTTTTTTTTCTTTCTATTTGCATCCACAATATCATAATGATAAAGTCATGGAATAATATATTAATGAACCTGATGTTAATTACTAAAATATTCGTAACAGAGAAAGGAGCCAATATGTATAGTTTGTCTCTCTCAAAAACAGAACAAAAAAGAACATAAAAAGCACGAGGTTGTAGTCGAACGCAGGACCTCATGAATAAGAGGCCTGAACGCTACCATTACGCCATCGAATAACACACAGAATACTTCAATTATAACTGTAGATATCAGGCAACGCGGTCCAACAACATGTAACATCGCCTGTCTCCGAATTGTAGCGAAGATACCCGAAGGGAACTTAGTTTCAGGAGAGCGGCTACTTTTTCTTTTGACAGCTGTACATTACTAATAACATACTTAGTATCCATTATCAATTTCAAACAAATCGGATAAATTTGGTGGATTTTGAAATATTCACCTCTGCCTCCCCTTAACGTATCCAACAAAATCTCAATTTGGAAATTTTATAGTTAGCAAGTTTTGCAAAAAATTATCCTCTGACTGTAATTACTATAATTAATTCATGAAATAACATATTAAATATTGTTATTACATCACATTCATTTGGTTGCTAAGGTTTTCGCCAATTCAGCATCAGCATACAACAACAAATTATTACGATATCGAATTTAAGTGAAGTCTTACATTGTTACACAAATACAACATATGATTAATCTACCTATTTCAATATAAATTCAATATGCTAATATTAAATTCATAATACTAAATACAAATATTTACATACAGAAAACTTAATAAATTTTACATAAGAAAGAGTTCGTCCAAAGGGCTGGATTCAGGATGAGTACCTAAAACGCTCATTGCATTTCCGAGTTGAATAGCTATACTTAGGCGTTGACGCAAATAGGTAGATAGATAGATAGACAAGTGCATTTATTGATGCATAATAAATTATACAAATTCAAGTACACAAGATCCTTCGCACGAGCTCATACGGCCATTCGTGCTGTAACTATGCACAGTTTGAATCTTCAAAACGAAAATAATGCCTACTAATAATAAAATAGTGAAACAACAGTTATTATTATTACTACCGTTATCATTGATTATCATTAGTATAACTAATCTAACTTTATACCAAATTTCACAAAAATAATACAAATAAAATAAAAGGGAGATATGAAAAACAGACACACACACACACACACACACACACACACACACACACATATATATATATATATATATATATATATATATATATATATATATATATATATATATATACACAGTATAAACAATTCAATTTCTTGTTGAAGCTGCACCAAATAATCCAAATAATAAATATAAAGATAATACAGTATACAAATAAAAACATACACACGCAATAAAATACAAAAGACACAGTAAAAAAAAAAACTTATCCCCTAATTATATCATTCGCTCAATGTTAATATTACTCATTGCAACACTAATAAATCTTTCCCTTATACATCGGCTCCCTCCCCCTCGGCCAATTCCACCCTCAACTGTCGAACTTTTGCCATAAATTGTCCCACACTGTCACAGGATTTAACGTTATTTAATACAGCGTATGTCGCCAAGTGCCCCCTGCTAGATGTAATGAAGGACTCTGGCAGGAATCGTTTCCTCAGAGCTTCTGTGGCTTCACACTCCGACAAAATGTGGTGTGATGTCTCGCCTCTACCGCAAAGAGGACATATTCTCGCCCCCTCTTCGTTGACGATTTTAAGTGCCCTCCAGGCTCCTAGACGAAACCAGATTAAACCCAGTCTACCATCTTTGCTACCTCCATAGAGATATAGTTCGGCCCCCCAATTTGTTTTGATCATCGATTGGATCTCCAGAGCAACATTATCCATACATTCCCCTTCTGTTATCTGCCTGTCTATATCCTTCAGGCGTTTCTTGACTTTCCGCCAGACATTTCGCTTGTTGTGCAACGGCGATCACCAGTAAGAGAGATCAAAATTTGACTGATTTGAGATACCAAAACTTTAGCGTCATGACTCCATGGACCGAAGGTTTCCACAGCAAATGGGATAAAGATATAATTGTCTAAAAGATGAGCATATTTATTTATTTATTACTATTGTTATTATTACTATTATTATATTATTATTATTATTATTATTATTATTATTATTATTACTATTATTATTATTCAATTCAATTCAAAGAAGGTAAACGAGCGAATACTAAATGAGGCAGGAGAACAAGTGGACAGCTTCAAATACTTGGGATGTACTAAAAGCAGTAACATGAGCTGCTGCCAGGAAGTCAAAAGGAGAATAGCAATGGCAAAGGAAGCTTTTAATAGAAAAAGGAACATTTTTTGTGGACCTCTGAAAAAAGAACAAAGGAAGAGACTAGTGTAGTGCTTTGTATGGAGTGTGACACTGTATGGACCAGAAACATGGACATTACGACGAAGTGAAGAGAAGCGACTAGAAACATTTGAAATGTGGATATGTAGAAGGATGGAGCGTGTGAAATAGACAGACAGGCTAAGAAACGAAGATGTGTTGGAAAGAGTGGGTGAAGAAAGAATGATGCTGAATCTGATCAGGAAGAGGGAAAGGATTTGGTTGGGTCACTGGTCGAGAAGAAATTGCCTACTGAAAGACGCACTGGAAGGAATGGTGACGGGAGAAGCGTTCGGGGCAGAAGAAGGTATCAAATAAGGAGAAAGCTTTTAAAACAACACGTCATTTTGAGAAAATATCCTTCAGGTACCAAACACTTACGTCTCTGAAAGGAAAAAAAAATTCTTTGCTGATATATTAAAGATTATTATTATTATTATTATTATTATTATTATTATTATTACTTAAAATGATTTTTAAGGAACCCGCAACTTTATTGCCGCCCTCACATAAGCCCGCCATCGGTCTCTATCCTGAACAAGATTAATCCAGTCTCTATCATCTTATCCCACCTCCCTCAAATCCATTTTACTATTATCCTCCCATCTACGTCTCGGCCCCCCCAAAGGTCTTTTATCCTCCGGTCTCCCAACTAACATTCTATAAGCATTTCTGGATTCGCCCATAAGTGCTACATGCCCTGCCCATTTCAAACGTCTGGATTTAATGTTACTAATTATGTCAGGTGAAGGATACAATGCGTGCAGTTCTGCGTTGTGTAACTTTCTCCATTCTCCTGTAACTTCACCCCTCTTAGCCCCAAATATTTTCCTAAAAACCTTATTCTCAAACACCCTTAATCTCTGTGGGAGTCAAAGTTTCACAACTATACAGAACAACCGGTAATATAACTGTTTTAGAAATTCTAACTTTCAGATTTTTTGACAACAGACTGGATGGTGAAAGCTTCTCAACCGAATAATAACAGGCATTTCTCATATTTATTCTGCGTTTAATTTCCTTTCAGGTGTCATTTATATTTGTTACGGTTGCTCCAAAGGACTTGAATATTTCTACCTCTTCGAAGGATAAATCTTCAATTTTTATGTTTCCATTTCGCACAGTATTCTGATCACGAGACATAATCATATACTTTGTCTTTTCGGGATTTACTTCCAAACCTATCGCTTTACTTGCTTCAAGTAAAATTCCCGTGTTTTCCCTAATCGTTTGTGGATTTTCTCCTAACACATTCGTGTCATACGCATAGACAAGCAGCTGATGTAACTCGTTCATTATTATTATTTTTTCTTTAGATTCATATAAAATTTCATCATGGAAAAATCTTCGTTTATTACAGAGACATGTTTGTAGCCTTTTCTGGAAATCAACATGTCAGATTCTGAAAGTTTGCTCCGTAGATGATATACGACATTAAGGTACATGGTTCATATGTGGCTAATATCTAAGTTTCTGTAGCTAAATACCGAGATAAAATTTTTACCGACTTTGGTGAATACGGTCCTAAGGGGAAGGCAGAAAATAGGAAGGATTGGAGAATGCTAGTTTTGCAGTGAAAGACCTGCCATGTGGCAGTACACTATATACGTAGCTACGTATGAAAGACTCAGACGACAAAAAAAAGTAAGTTTTTATGTATTTGTGGGCTTAAACCATTGCAAGGAAGAATTTCAATCTAATCTTATAGAGTAAATATAGGTGATATCATACGTTAATGGCACTGTAGTTGAAAAGTAAATGCATGACAACATTAATAGAATTATGGAAAAATATATTATATAAACTGCTTGAATGTTATCTGACAACGCAATAACTCGTAACTTTGGACATTTTATTATTTTTCTGAATAGCGAGATGGAAAGAAAACCATTGGATTTCGATTAGTGCCCGTTGGTTTATCTACTTTTCAGTAGAATACCAACATTTACTGATGTGCTGCCAGACACCATACAAGCACAGAATTCAATTATGTACGTGCAAGTCGCGCGCTTGTTTGAAATTTATCCAATTGAAGGCTAATAATTTCTGATGTGTTATGTGCAATACGCAGGGAAATCGTGGGTCGTGTTTGTGAACAATGAACATAAACGCAATGAGTCTGGAAATGGGAGATTATCAGCTTACAAAGAGTTGCACAAATTGTAGGCGCGGTCTCAAATTTTTTCTGTATTGGATCTGTACGTGATTGGGATGAAATCAAATTATCGAAGTTTCACAGTCATTTACCTGAAGCTTTGTTGCGGGGTTTCCTATTTCAAACTATTTTACAAAACAACAAGACGTTAATTAAAGGCAAACATTTCAATAATTTGAATCTGTAGGCTGTATTCAGTGCCCATTTTGGAGAAAGGGTATAAATTGGGAGCTTGGGGATTAATGGAGGAGGTAATTGTACCTAACTCCCAACATGTGATTGAATATTACATCCTGTAATTCGGTTCAGACTAACAAATTAAAAAAACTCAAAAAACGTTCAGTGAAATTTGATTAAAGGTCAGTGCAGAAAAAAGCAAATGCCATAAAATGACGTGAAAACAGGCATTTCAAGTTAAAATCTCGGCGGCGGCAAAATTATTTATTTATTTATTTATACATATGTATTTATTCATTTATTCTGTATTATTTATCTTCTCATTCATTCACTTATATATTTATTTATAATAATAATAATAATAATAATAATGTTTATTGATAAGAAAATACAACACAAAGCAATTGTAAATTAACTAAATTCTAGAAGTCCCCTGGATGAAGGTGTTCTCGTGCTCAGGGGAGGACTGGATACATAATACATACTCATATCTTCTACACAATTGATGAATTGTTTATGCTTGTGAATTGAATTGTTCTACTTAAATGACATGTACAATTTTATATAGCTCAACTAAAATATGTTTTTATATTGACTTAATCTGTTTACTATGTATTGTATTTTTTTGTTTAGCATAACTGATGAATTGTATGTACTGTAAATTGAATAGTATACTGTATAGGTCAACTGATGAATTGTTTAAACTTATAAATTGAATTAATCTACTTCATATGAATTGTATAGCTTAACGAAAATAAGTTTGTAAATTGAACTAATTTGATTGTGTATGTTTGCATAGCTTGGCTGATGAATTGTATATGTTCTTAAAATGATTACTAGTCTGAGTCGCTCTACTGATGAATTGTACATAGGCCTACTGTAAATTGAATGGTAATATGTATAGCTCAACTGATGAAATGTTTATGATTATAAATTGAATTAATCTACTTGATATTAATTGCACAAATTTGTATAGCTTAACGAAAGTATGCTACTTTGTATTGTATATATTTGTATAGTTTTGGCCGATGAATTTTATATGCTTTAAATTGAATAGTAATCTATATAGCTCTACTGATAAATTGTTTGTGTTTCTAATTTGAAGTAGTTTGCATGATATGTATTATCAATTTCTGTATATCACAACTGGTTGAATTGTTTATGCCTTAAATTTAATTAACTTGTTTTGTATTATACATATACTCAACTTATGAATGAACGTTTGCGTTTGTAAATTTAATAATCTGATTGGCTATGTATTGTATACTTTTAGTAGAGCCATCGATGTAGCTCAGTCGGCAGACTCGCTGGGCTGCTGATCCGGAGCTGCGTTCGGGCTTGGGTTGGATCCCCCTTTGGTCTTTGGTTTCTTCCGAGGTTTTCCCCAGCCGTGGGACTGAAGCCGGATGGTCTATGGCGAGTCCTTGGCATCAACCCCTTTGATTTGATTACCCCCTTTGATTTGATTACCTGGTTGGGTTTTTCCGAGGTTTCCCCCACCAAAAGGCAAATGCCGGGTAATATTTTGGCGAATCCTTGGACCTCATCTCATCTCATCTCACTACATCTCGCCCCAAAAAAAAAGAAGTAAAAAATTGCACAAATTTGTAAAAATTGTAGAAAATTACTAAATTGTGAAATTATAAAAATTTGTAAAAATTGTAATTGTAATATTGTAAAATGTTGACTTGTTCCACATCTTAGAGCTTCATTGCTCATGTAAGATCTATAGAATAAAATGAATGAATGAATGAATGAATGAATGAATGAATGAATGAATGAATGAATGAATGAATGAATAAATTTACATTTATAAATTATGATAAAATAACATCTAAAAATTAATAATTACTCATAACAAATTGCTTACATACATTCTTAAATTTCAAACTGTTGGAGGTAAATACAGTAGATGTGGATATTTCTTTATTGATTTGTTATAAATTCTAGGACCGATATTAGTACTGTTGTTGAAAACAGCGCTCGTTAATACTTGGGTTCAAACAAACATATGCCTTTGGTTTTGTGATCCGAAATATGTGATTTTTTATATACAATTTTAATAATGAATTGATGTAATTTTGATGCATTTTCAAGGCTTTAAATTCTAAAAACAATTTTTCGGTAGGATAATCAATACCGGTTTTTAGACATATTTTAATTATTCTTCTCTATAAATAAATCCAGTGGATTAAGTACCGGTACTACCCCATCCTAATATTCCATACCGGGTTATAGACTGAAATAAGGCAAGGTAAACTGAACGTAGTACATCATTGGTAAGTAAAATTCTGTAACTAAACATAGCAATATATAATTGTACGTAATATGTTACAAAAGTAGTTCATTTATTTGTCCCATTTCAAATATTTATTTTATCAATAATTCTAAATATTTAACCTCTTAAGATTCATTGATTCATTTATAATTAACTGGACAATTACAGCAAATTGTGGAACAACCAAAATTATGTGTTTATAATGTTTACGGGAAAATTTTCAATACTATCCGAAGTCACATACTTATCATAAAATAATAATAATAATAATAATAATAATAATAATAATAATAATAATAATAGGTACGTCAATAATATTAAGGGGACAAGTGGTAACTTCTAAAACTTTTTTTTTTCCATTTTACAGATTTAAACCGAATTTTCACAATATGATATGTTCCATTGACATTGTAGTAAAATTTTTAATATTCGAAAGTAATAGATTATATGGTTTCTGAACAACGATTTTTTATAATAATTATCTTTTAAATATTTTTGGCCACTTTGTATTTTAGTCAAATTTAATTCTAGTATTATATAATTTTAATAAGTTGTGCAGAATAGATAGGGAACTGACCCCTAGTATCGTTTTTTATATGTTTTATAGATTTGTAATTATTCCCTTCAAAATTTAGAATTCAACTTTCTTTAATTTGAACAACAAAAAGAATTACTTATATTCTAAGCACAAACAAACTTAAACAAAATCGATACTTGGGTATTATGTAGGGCCTAGGTCATCGTGTCTATGTACCTGCAAAATGTTAAAAGATGAGGCAATATTAAAATACAGGATCAAAAATGCTTAAAAAAATACGGTAAGTGACCATTCAAAAGCACCATTTGCATTCTATTGTTAACACAGACATTAAAAAAGGTTCTTTAAACGAACTAGAATTCAAATTAAACAAATTCCTTGGCAGGATGAAACTACTAGTTATAGTGGTGTTTTTAAGTTGAAAAACGAATTCCTAAAATTTTCATTATTCTATGGCATAAATGTAATCTTTTCAATCCTCGGCTTCTATTCTTCAAACAGATCATCATCTTGCTATCACCAATTCCATAGATGCTAAATAACCCAGTAGTTGATACAGCGTCGTTATATGAACACGTAAAAAATACTAACAATAGTATTTCGGAAACCACTGTATTTTAATATGTAAGTATATTTACATTTGAATTTTATTATTATTATTATTATTATTATTATTATTATTATTATTATTATTATTATTATTACGGCTTTTAAGGAACCCGCAGGTTCACTGCCGCCCTCACATAAGCCCGCCATCGGCCCCTTATCTGAGCAAGATTAATCCTGTCTTAATCATCATATCCCACCTCCCTCAAATCCATTTTAATATTATCCTCCCATCTACGTCTCAGCCTCCCCAAAGGTCTTATTCCCTCCGGCCTCCCAACTAACACCCTATATGTATTTCTGGATTCGCCCATACGTGCTACATGTCCTGCCCATCTCAAACTTCTGGATTTAATGTTTCTAATTATGTCAGGTAAAGAATACAATGTGTATTATTATTATTATTATTATTATTATTATTATTATTACTTAAGATAAAATCTCGGCGTCGGCGCTGAATACGACGCGTCATATTTATCCCGCGCTATGAAGTTGATTATTCCAATACTTTTTAAAGATTGTAGTGCCAAGAAAAAAAAATAAATGAAATAAAGATATAACTCCGCTTTTTTAATTGCTATAGTTTTCACAGCGCGTCGAACCCGGGTGCTTGAACACGTCGTCGTCGGTCCACGCAATTTTCTATCGCTTTAAGGCATATTTACTTTCTCAGCAAGAAACATTTCCTTTAAATGACGGACTGTACTCGATCGATGAAGAACATGCGCCACTTTGCAAGGGAGTTAAAATTTCACGGCTGTCAATTAGGGCAAGGGGACAGAACTTTAAAGACAGGCGGTTTTGCAAAATTAACTTTCTCGCATTTCCAAACCCCTCGGAATATTTAAAGCAACGAGGAACCGTGTCTACAGAGCGTTCATAATTAATACTGTAAACAACATGAAAGGCGTTAGAACTTCAACTAAGATGCTGCAGTACCCAACAAAACAAGCTGTGCATACAGTTCATTGCTTACTTTACCACAACCATTCTGTAAGGCTCATGTATTAAGAGTTTAGTAGTAGGTTACAGTAAAACCTGTCTATGACGGAATGTATGTATGTATGTATGTATGTATGTATGTATGTATGGTTGTATGTATGTATGTATTTTATTTACACTGCAAGTGGGCAAGCACCCGGTGGCAGTGGTATTAACAATATAAAGAATCTATACTAATAATAAATCTGTAGCCGAAATGTTTCTGGTAATTTTCGATTTTCCAAAAATAATTGGTCCTGACATATATAATTAACCACCCTGAAACCGAAAATCACTTTTTTTTAATTTTTGTTTGTATGTCTGTCTGTCTGTCTGTATGTTTGTTACCTTTTCACGCGATAATGGATAAACGGATTCGATGAAAATTGGAATATAAATTATGTTCGTTGTAACTTAGATTTTAGGCCATATTGTGTTCAAAATACATTATTTAAAAGGGGGGTTATAAGGGGGCCTGAATTAAATAAATCGAAATATCTCGCTTATTATTGATTTTTGTGAAAAATGTTACATGACAAAAGTTTCTTTAAAAATAATTTGCGATAAGTTTTATTCCTTGAACAATTTTGATACGACTGATATCTAATGAGAAATGAGTTTTAAAATTAAAATAACTGCCATCTAAGGCCGTATAATGAAATAAAAAAAACAAATGGCTTCGTCTATAAGGGGCCTTGGACAGCAACAATCGAAAGCTGTGAAAGATAGCCTACAGAGAATGTTTCTGTGTTTGTATGAAGTAATATCGGAAGCTAAATTAACCGATTTGTATAATTAATTATTATTTTACCATTGGAAAGTGTAGTTTCTCTAGATGGACATAATGCTATAATGTTATTACAGTAACTTCTAATATAATATAATATAATATAATATAATATAATATAATATAATATAATATAATATAACATAATATAATATGTAATATTATATAATATAAGTTATTTGAAGGGTTCAGAACCATAGTGGGCCAAGCGCCATTTACTGAACACGTACAAAACAAGGGTTAAAATTAAGTTATTACCATAATTCAATCGAAACCTATAACAAGTAAAATAAAATATACACATTAAATCTAAATGATGTCAATCTTCATTGAACTATGGTTGCATGTAATAAAAATTAAGAAACATGTTAAAGGAATTGTCATTGGACCAAATGAGTCTCTGGACCAAAATGATCGCATTTTAATTATTTGGATGCAATTTAAATTAAGTAACATATTAAACGATTTATCCTTCTATCAAACACGAATGTTCCCTGGATCAAATGTCCTATTTTAATTATGTAATTACTTTATATTTATTTCTAACGGGTAAAGCGGAGCGCACGGGTACAGCTAATATAATATAATATAATATAATATATTATAATATAATATAATATAATATAATATAATATAATATAATATAATATAATATAATATAATTTAAGTTACTTGAAGGGTTCAGAACCATAGTGGGCCAAGCGCCATTTACTGAATATGTAGAAAACAAGGGTTAAAATTAAGTTATTACCATAATTCAATGGAAACCTATAACAAGTAAAATAAAATATACACATTAAATCTAAATGATGTCAATCTTCATTAAGCTATGGTTGCATGTAATAAAAATTAAGAAACATGTTAAAGGAGTTGTCATTGGACCAAATGAGTCTCTGGACCAAAATGATCGCATTTTAATTATTTGGATGCAATTTAAATTAAGTAACATATTAAACGATTTATCCTTCTATCAAACACGAAAGTTCCCTGGATCAAAAGTCATATTTTAATTATGTAATTACTTTATATTTATTTCTAACCAGTGCAGCGGAGCGCACGGGTACGGCTAGTACACAATAAAATTACAATATACTATACAATTATACAATACACAATACAATTATACAATACACAATACAATTATATACACGATACAATAAGAATACACAATAATTACAATTAATAGTAAAACATAGAATACCTAATTTTACAATACAACCTACATATGTATAGGCCCTACATAAGTTTCAATAGTCTTTCACTTTACTCTCATCTCACTCACTGTAGTGGCACTATGACACATTTCACTGACACTATTAAACACATTTCACTGACACTATAAAACACATTTCATTCACGCTATAAATGATCACTGATCGGAACTATTCACTGCACTGTAAAACCATAACTTCACTGACTCACCTTGCTTCACTGATATAACAGTTTAAATAAGACAAATAATTACACCCTTATGCATACTTATAAACAGAACTACATTTCAGCTAATCATTTCTAGTCTAAGGTCCTCTTACACGCTATTTTTAAATAACTTACAATTCAAACCAATAAACAATTCCGTAGAAAATTTTTCATGTCGGCAGGTGTTCTTCATATAAAGGTTTACTTAAATTTTCATGCAATTAATGAACATGTAAATACACCTTAAGTCACGCATAAATATGAATTTTTACGCCTAATACCTATTTAGAAAACGTAATAGAACTACGATGAAAGAATAGTGGAACGGAGAAAAATTCTCTCCCGCACCGGGATTTGAACCCGGGTTTTCAGTTCTACGTGTTGATGCTTTATCCACTAAGCCACACCGGATTCCCATCCCGGTGTCGGATCGAATCGTCTCAGTTAAAAGTTCCACCTCTTGGGTTGCCTCTGGTGGCCTGCCCTCTGCACTACGTCATAGATATATATAAACGTAGGACATAGATATCTATGACGTAGTGCAAAGTGCAGACCACTAGAGGGAACCCAAGAGGTGGAACTTTTAACTGAGACGATTCGATCCGACACTGGGATGGGAATCCGGTGTGGCTTAGTGGATAAAGCATCAGCACGTAGAGCTGAAAACCCGGGTTCAAATCCCGGTGCCGGAGAGAGTTTTTCTCTGTTCCATTACTCTTTCATCGTATGATGACGCAGAATATCTGCATGGAAATATCATATGTACTTCGGTACATTAAATAATATATGTAATAGAACTAATCTCATCCTGATTCTAAACTCAAATTATTTTCACAACTTTCTGAATGGATCATCGTGTTATTCTTTCTTGGTAAATTGTATTTAAAATATAACTAACAGACTGTACATTTAAAATAAACACCTACCTACACTTCATCATTTAAATAAAACTGTGCTGAGTACATGAGACAAACTAATGTATCTTCGCAATGCCTTCTCTGTAGTAGTGCCATTAACTTAAAAATAAATTTCCGTCTTATTCAGGTAACAACCAACTAATGGTTCTTTGAAACCATTCCGCTTCCGCGTTACGGAAGTTTCCGGATTATAGATCTGATATGTACGAATTAGTAATATGTTAGTATTCTGTTCTTTAACATTTTGTTAAATTTCATTGCTTGTATACTTTGTGACCAGGTAGAGTGTAAGAGAAGGCCCTATGGCCTTAACTCTGCCAGTATAAATAAATACATTATTATTATTATTATTAGATTATTATTATTATTATTATTATTATTATTATTATTATTATTATTATTATTATTATTATTAGCCCCCAAACGCTGAATTTGTATGACACATTGCAAATACCCAAAAACGTCTCACCAAATTTATCATGGAAAGAGAGACAAGACGTTTCTAGTCCACACCTGTGGAGTAACGGTTAGCGAGTCTGGCCGCGACACCAGGTGGCCCGGGTTCGATTCCCGGTCGGGGCAAGTTACCTGGTTGAGGTTTTTTCCGTGGTTTTCCCTCAACCTAATATGAGCAAATGCTGGGTGACTTTCGGTTCTGGACCCCGGACTCATTTCACCGGCATTATCACCTTCATCTCATTTAGACGCTAAATAACCTGAGATGTTGATAAAGCGTCGTAAAATAACCTACTAAAATAAACAAATAAATTATACGTTTCTAACGACAACACTATCACTGTAACAATTAATATAGGTCGTCTCATAACTTATAATCTATCTGTTCTTCTTTTCGTAAGATTTTCTTTAGTTGCACAATGCAATGCACAGTCGTCAGTTGTTAATACAAACAATTAAAATGGAGGTGATAAAGTTCCAAATCTGTACCAATTAAGGTGTATATCGTATCCTTATTATAGTCACACTGTCATTTTTACTTCAGTACTCGTATGTTATTTGATGCCCTATAATTTTGTACCTCTTTATTCTAATGTCGTATGTTAGGTATCTTTCTCTTTTTTTTTTTTTAAGTTTATTTATACATTTCAAAGGCATATTGGTTCCGTTAAGTTCAATGTTAATTGAAAAATGAATTCTATTCAGTCAATACTTAACATAAACACAATAAAACATGTTATAATAACATTTACACAGATTTTAAAAACAAACGTTTTCGCCAATTTTGATTGGCATCTTCAGGTCGTGTAGGTCGAATGGAACATGTTATGAAAAGTGAACACTTGGTATAAGACGTTAAAAACCAAAGTTACAACTGTAATATCACTTAAAAACAGAGAATAGAATATAGCAAAAAGCCTCCACGATGTGTGTAGAATCACTGTGTTGAAAGAGGCGTGTGTGAACCAAGGAAACAGCAAAACTCTTCTGTCATTGCAGATACAGTTTTCAAGATAGATTTGAAGGTGCTACGAATAGGTCGGTCGTGTGGCCGTTATGGAGACGGGAAAAATCCTGTAAATTGTAAGGTTAGAATGAAACAATATTAAGAAGCATTTAAGTATTATTTAAATCTTCTAAAACAATACTTACAAAAAATGGAAGAACGTCTTGAAATCCATGAGGACGGCGACACGACTGATCGTTACATTAAGTGGTAGCGTATGACGAAAACTGTATACGTTGCAAGACTAGTGGATGAGTGACGTTACTTGCGTGTGATTTTAAACAGCGGGTTATTTGAATTTGGGTATTGTTCGTTAAGGAGCAGGCTATCATTATTACTGTGTTTATGTTAAGTATTGACTGAATAGAACTCATTTTTCAATTATTTATACATGTTTTAACATCTGTGGTCATATAGCGTTTTTAGGATATTTGGGTGTATGGTTACGCCGTTGTTACTATTGTTAAGTTCCTGATTCTATTGTCGTGTGTTATAGATGGCTTGTGTTCATGTAACTGATTTGAGATTTTAATTAATGTTTATGATATTGGTGATTGAGGCGGTGATGAATAATTCATTCATTCATTCATTCATTCATTCATAAGTTCTACTCAAGGGCAGGTCTTTCACTGCAAATCCAGTTTTCTCCAATTTTTCCTATTTTTCTGCTTTCCTCTTTGTCTCCACATATGATACATTTTAATGTATATATCATCTGATATCTTCTTCTGACCCGAACTCTTCTCCCGTTCAGCATTCCTTCCAGTGAATCTTTCAGTAGGCAGTTTCTTCTCCGCCAGTTATCCAACCAATTCCTTTTTCTCTTCATGATCAGTTTTTCAGCATCATTCTTTCTTCACCCACTCTTTCCAACACAGCTCCATTTCTTAGTGATGAATCATGGCATGTAAATTTTAAATCCGAAATTTGCCTTTGTGGCTGTGGGAAACCAGAAAAACCCCCAGGTCAAATTGGTCGGCCACGGGGTTTGAACCCGAGATCCCCCGAGTCTCAGCCAACGTATTCGGTATCTTTCTCTTGTAACTCTGTTTTAATGTAATAATTTGATCCAGAGCCTGGTTGAATGGAAGATAAAGCCTAATGGCCTCAAATCTGTCAGGTAAAATAAAACACTATTACTACAATTTGCTAGGAGAAAATTTGAGTCCCGCTGGCAAACCCCCTGGTTCTGCATTTCCTCGCCTCTAATCCCCAATTAGTTTCACAGGGCTGAATTGGAATCTCATGCATGTAAATACGATGCAATGGGCTCTCAGTTCGACGTGCGAACGCTGACTGACATACGAATGTTTAATTGCGGATCGCATGGAGCTGAAGCTCGGGCCGTGCCACTCAATAACACTTCAGGAATATCAACAGCTGTGGGAGGCAGCAAAGAACAGTTTTATGGAAACGAGCTGATAGCGTGATCACTTGTACGTGTGACCGGATCACCAGTAAATTCAGATCAATGTACCATGCTCTGCTGCATTTCGCGTGGGAACGATTTCAGGACACTCATCACTCTTAGATCAATACGACAGACATCTAATTCTTGGTCATAATAATAATAATAATAATAATAATAATAATAATAATAATAATAATAATAATAATAATAGTAATAGGCCTAATACTTACATACAAATGGCTTTTAAAGGACCCGGAGGTTCATTGCCGCCCTCACATAAGCCCGCAATCGGTCCCAACCTGAGAAAAATTAATCCAGTGCCTTCCATCATGTCCCACCTCCCTCAAATCCATTTTAATATTATCCTCCCATCTACGTCTCGGCCTCTCCAAAGGTCATTTTCCCGTAAGGTCGTCCAACTAACATCCTATATGTATTTCTGAATTCACCCATACATGCTACATGCTCTGCCCATCTCAAACGTCTGGACAATGTTTCTAATTGAAGGGTTGATAGGAAAAACAACCCATGTCAAAAAAACACTTTTTTCAGGGGAGCGAAAAAACATTATATCTCGTTATGTAAAAAGGATAAGAAACTTAAAATATAGGTATAAATACCCCAATGCTTTATAAATATATTGCTTGTATTTTAAGCATACACAGACGCCACATGATTTTAGCTTTCCATTAGTACCAATATCTCATTTTCGACTAAAACTGACATGGGTTGTTTTTCCTATCAACCCTTCAATTATACTAGATGAAAACCTAGATCATATATATACCCAGACTCCTCGACCTTATAGGCTTTGACGGTAACAACATTTGTCAGGTTTACTATGAGCCATCTAGTTGTTACATAAAGAGTCACGTCATAACTCCAATTTGAATTGCATTAGCGATTGTACTGCCATCTCGTGTTCGTTTACGGCGGACGAGTGACGATCCTGGCGGTTGTTCTCTTCAAAGTGCTACCGATTTTAACATAGGGATGAGCAATTTGCTACATATGTGATCTGAGATGAAAAATACAATGCGTGCAGTTTTGCGCTGTGTAACTTTCTTTCACTTGTAACTTCATCCCTCTTAACCCCAAATATTTTTCTAAGCACCTTATTCTCAAACATCCTTAACCTCTGTTGTTCTCCTAAAGTGACAGTTCAAATGTTACAACCATACAGAACAATCGGTAATATAACTGTTTTATAAATTCTAACGTTCAGTTTCTTTGAAAACAGACTGGATGACAAAAGCTTCTCAGCCGAATAATAATATATATTATTTTAATGTACCGAAGTACATATGATATTTTCATGCAGATATTCTGCGTCATCATACGATGAAAGAGTAATGGAACAGAGAAAAACTCTCTCCGGCACCGGGATTTGAACCCGGGTTTTCAGCTCTACGTGCTGATGCTTTATCCACTAAGCCACACCGGATACCCATCCCGGTGTGGCTTAGTGGATAAAGCATCAGCACGTAGAGCTGAAAACCCGGGTTCAAAACCCGGTGCCGGAGAGTTTTTCTCTGTTCCATTACTCTTTCATCGTACGAATAATAATAGGCATGTCATATTTATTTGGATTTCAATTTCCTCTCAAGTGTAATTTATATTTGTTACTGTTGCTCCAAGGCATTCGAATTTTCCCATCTTTTCAGAGGATAAGTTTCCAATTTTTATATTTCCATTTCGTACTATGCTCTGGTCACGAGACATAATCATTTACTTTTTTTTCGGGACTTACTTTCAAACAATAATAATAACAATAATAATAATAATAATAATAATAATAATAATAATGATAATAATAAAAGTTTCCGGATATCTATCACACACTATAAGTAAGAACATTTCAAATAAGGTGTATAAAACCAATAACTAAATTTTACAATACATCAAAAAACTCAGAACATCAATATTAAGAACCATTGTTACAATTAGATACTCAGATGTTTAAATAGTACATAGGCTATCATACCAAAAAGTTCACAATAATTAATCATACTGGTAGTAGATCAATATACTTAATACTCAATTACAATTTGGTACGGACACATCGTTTGATGTAATAATACGCGTCACACAAAGAACCCCAACTACCATCACTACCAAAACAGCATAGCCACATCACAGATGACTGGAAATACCGTAACTAGAAACAAGACTAGCTGATGCAGTTGTTGTTTTCCACAGGCTGACGAAAGCACATACATCACTGCCGAAACTGTACCGTCCGATGTATTAAGATATAGTGCATCACCTTTTTTTGTAAACTTAACACTTTTAGAGTTTTTAAGTTTTTATACAGTTTTATATTTTAATATTTGATTTACTTACATCGTATCATATTTCATTCGCTACTACGGCCTTCTAAATTCGTAAATAGGGGAAACTCGGCTAATTCCGCAGTAGTGCATATATGATTTTACTGCGGCTTTGCAATAGCGTGAACGTAAGTTTTGAGAGGCTGTCAACAGGAGGCATGTCCTCTGCAGTGCTATAGAAAAATATCAAGGATATTGGTCGACACCTCTGTCGGCAATACAGTGAAAAATCGACTGTTGGCTGTTTTTCGTGTTTTGCTACACAGCTGTGAAGAAAGTGAGCATTGTTACATATAAATTGTTCCTTTTATGTTATTTTCATAATGTATTTCATAATTATTTACGACTGCGGAATTAGCCAAGTTCTATTGCGGATTTATCCGCACTGTTGCGGAATTACCCGAGTTGTTTTTCTTTTTCAACTGTAATGTATGTACAAATAAATATATTTGCATTTTAATAGGTCTCTTTATCCCATTTGGTAATGAAAAGTTTTGTCCATGTCTACATACCTTGATAATATTTTTCAATAAACATTTTGATAAAAATATGATAGATTTACTTCTTAATATTGCGGAATTAGCCGAGTCTCCCCTACAGCTAGAACCATCTAGTGTTGACTGCTTAACTTTCTACGGATGAATGACAGAAAAAAATT
Source organism: Periplaneta americana (assembly GCF_040183065.1). NCBI lineage: Eukaryota > Metazoa > Arthropoda > Insecta > Blattodea > Blattidae > Periplaneta > Periplaneta americana. The sequence continues at coordinate 138,176,976 of NC_091130.1, forward strand.
CGAAATAATGAAAACATTAATTAATATTGTAAGTACAAATACATTGAAAAATACTGAAATTAATTAAATGTAAAAAAAATTATAGTCATGGAAGTAATATTCTGTAAATTAAATACATGGAATGTACTTGATGCTGAGGTAATTGATTTTAATTACGAGTATTTCTGAGTTTATTGATAATACAATTGTGATCTTCCCTTTGCTTTTTATGGACAAACTAAATAATTCCACGGCCTTCTAAATACTTGCGTAGCCTATCAAGTGGGAAACAATTGCGAATCATAAGCTACAAGACAAATTTTACAATACAAAGAGACGATAATGCAGTGAAAGAGTGATATTTACCTGTGATTGGTTGAAATGAAACAGATTCTTACATCCCATTGGCGAATTGGCACACGGTCCAATTAGTCAATATAATATAAGAAGAGTCCACTGCAAGAATGATGGATGTCATTTGGAATACATTTTGCAGGAGAAGCAATTGAAAGTTTGAAATGCTTAGCGCTCAAAGCTTAACTGTGATTTTCCGATCATTACTGGACAATGACTATCAGTGTTAATGCCATGTAACTCTCTATGTACATTCTATACGTCTTAAGCTATGCATTGACAGTCTTGGTTCATTTTCGACAAGAAAGTGACATCCATCATTCTTGCAGTGGACTCTTCATATTGTGTGCTGTCTTAACTAGAAACACAAAATCTCATTAACGTTTCGACATGGGAATCTGAAATGAAGATTTAAAAAGTTTCATGAGCTTGTTATAGGAGACCATTTAAAAGATAAATGGAGTTCCTACTTCCGGTATTAAGGAGGCAAAGTAATTAACTCTTCGAAAGGGATTTGCATGAGAATGGGAATTATAATTAAAAACCAAGAGAACTAATTAATTAATTTGTTTTGTGACTGTGAAATTTCAGAAGACCATTAATTACACTGAAGAACAATATATCACTCTTCCAGAGCAAAGCCAGGAAAGTATTAATTCAAATAGGGAAAGGGCAAGTCTAATATTCTGCTTGTCCAAGATCCTAAATATGTCTTATTTCAGTTGTTTATGCCAAAATTGTCTCACTATCAATTTGTAGATCATTACTTTTTCCTCGGTTCTTTCATCTTTGTTGCGCCAAATTGTATCCTTTAAACCAGTGGTTTTGAAGGCACGACCCGCATTTTGGCGAAACTTTTGTTTCCTTGCGATCCCCCCTACCGTACCGGTAATTGATTTTGAAAAATACAAATTCTTGTAAAATCAAAAAAGATAATTTACTGAAAACTAGTGAACACACCCAAAGAACGACAAACATACAACTATGTGCTGCAAATGACATGAAATACTACGTGAAAATCATATCACTTGCGAGGTTCAGATCTGTCTTCGGACAGCTGACTAAACAACAATCACTTCTAGCACTAATTTTACCGCCGTGGAGCTGCGGTAATAGTTAAACACAAATGCTAACCACACCTACAGAGACATCAACACAGACATGAAAATACTACACATCCAACCAAGAAGCCAGAAACTAAACACACTAGAACTATATGAAATATACAGACACACAAAAACACACACCAATGAAATTCTCAACACACAACTAAATTTCAGAACACACACTCTTTGACTCCACATTACACCACACGAACACACCCTCACAGGAAACAAAACAAGAGGCGCCAAGACCAACAACGACCAGTTCTGAGAATGACCCATAATAGGTCGAAACATGTAAACCAGGTACGATAGAATTTAACATAAGAAAGTCATACAGCCTAATACATATTCCGTATCAATTTTTGTTTTGTGTTGTCTAGGAAATGTATGGATTTGTTGCTTCAATTTATAATTGTAGTGTAGAATTAATTGTTTTTTCTCACTAGGTAGGGTAGGTTACTTGGGAATTGATCGTAATTTAGTTAGTATCTGTCGCTCTTCAAGAATAGTATTCCAGGATTTTATAGAGTATTATTACTTACATCCTGTTACTCATTTAGCTGCTAAGTTTTATAGCGAATTTTAGTTACGTCCTATTCCTCTGAAGAATATAACTACAAAGATAAACCGCATATTTTAGTTACACCCTGTATATCTTCGGACGAACGACAAGACACTCAACACGTAGGGTCAGGGTGACATCAGATCCCGCCTGACAAAACACATACATACACGTCACGGTAAAATCTTTCAATTACTCGTACCATCAGACGTTACTGTAAAGTGGAAAGCCCTCCTTTTACCCTACAAGTTCGGAGCACAACATGGCGCTCTCATCTGCTTCCTGAGAAAAACGTTGCAAAATTCTCTAATGATCTTCTTCGATCATTACTGTGTCTAAAGTCTCTTGTATACTGGAGATGTAGACATAGGAGCCACAGAAACATTACAAAAAACAATGAGAGTCTTCGCCTTACTACTATATACTTACTCATTATTTTTAATTTTGATATTGGAAACAGCGAACACAATATCTAGCAATGTTAACGTAATTTAAATCCATTTTTTCTGTAACTACAAATGAGCAAATGGTTAGTGTTGTGACCCAGGGTATAACTAGGTGAGAAGTGGGTACAGTAAGACAGGGAGAACACTGAGACTTTTTTATTAAATGGTAAATTTTGATGTTGAGATGTTGGTAACAGTGGAGTTGTATGTTGCATGAGTAAAGTAACAGTATTTTCATACTCGATTTGATTCTAGTTATAAAGGTGAGTGATGAAAAAATAATTCGTAATTTTTCACTCTAGAAGTAAAATTTTGGCTTGTGTTCAATGAAAGTTATATTGGATATAGGCTACAAATGAGATATAAATATGAATGTTTTGTTACCTAATACTATGGTATTTGAGATTGTGTTTGGCAAAGTTTCGTCTTCCTTGTTTTAATTTTGAAGTGATGGCGTCATTTTTAAATGAAATATGCGTAAAGGGAACAGTGAGACATCCCATTGAAGGGTACACTGAGACGTCTCACTGTTCCCATGTACCAATGATTTGCAAAAAAAAAACTGTAATTATACTACATTTATCTGTAACCGACATTAAAAATGAACTTACTAGTAACCAATTTAGGAACTATAGCTTAAAATAATGGATACATTACATTTTAATGATGTCATAAATAAAAAATTATTCACAAAATTTAAGAAAATGTTAAAAAATAATAAAGAATTACATTAAATTCTTATATCATAAGCTTTGTTGTCACCAAAATTAATTTCATTTTTTCGCAAAAGTTTGAAATGTCATAAAAAATTCACTTTTCCAAATGTTCCAGATGTTTCAATGGTTTCGAAGTCAGACATCAAAATGATTCTAAATAAGCCTGCAGAACATGTCAAGATAAAGAGACAGCAAGTTTTTGTTTTCGTTTGAAATAAATGTAAATCATTTCAATGTCCGTTAATAGACCTGTGGTGTCTCACTGTACCCTCCTGAATGGGATTTGACAAACACGTATTGTATATTATGTACTTTATCTATTAACATTTTTGTTTATGTATTATTATACTCCATGTTTTAATGTCTATTTCTATTGCACTTGATTTTAAAAATACTTGAATTATCACTTGCATACATATGTCTTAATATTTTGTGTCTCACTGTACTCACTACTCCCCTACTCTATAGGACTTTGGTGTTCATAGACGTCTTTCCACTAACTTGAATTTCGACGTCTGTGAGTAATAATATAGTATGCACGATAATGACAATTCCTGTTTTCGATTTGCCGACGTGGCAAATAGAAATATTTCATATTGTTATGGTGACAAAGAGGAACTTCGACAGTGTATAGAGTGCGTTGTATTTTAGAACAGTTTACCCAAAATACAATTATTAATTTTGAATTAGTTTCATCAACGATGCGTAACGAAAAAAAGGCCAGAAGAGTAATCTACTGCTTAGAAGTAGGCCTACACCGAGACGAAATTTCAATTTTCTAAAGAAATAAAGATAGAAGTCTCAAAATTTGTCCCGTTATTGCACTCCTTATAAATAGTGTGTATACTAAATTCCATCCAATTTCTATTAAGAATGTGTGAATTATTAATATTCTCGTAAAGTAATTTTTTAAATCGCTATAATTCTTACAAATTTTAATATTTTTGCTTAAAATTTCATTTTTATAACTTTCAGACACTCCAAATCAAACCTTACTACCCATTGTTTTCATTTATTTTGCCCCCTCAATAAATATATATTGACAACTCTAAAAACAGTAAAAAATAGCAAATGTATAAAAAAATAAGAATTTTAAGAATTAAAGAAAATCCTGGCGACAACGACTAAACAAAAGAACGACCATGCCATTAAATTTATAGCGATAAATCGAGCTGTAAAAATTATCGCAAAGTGTGACTGTGATTGATTGGAATTCAAAATTTCATTACATTTCACTGGTCGAAAATGGAATGACGTCATATAAACGAAATAGTCTTTAGTAATTTCACGAGAGATCTGGGATCTCAGACCTCGAGTGAGAATTATTAGGACTATTTCGTGAATAAAATAAAAATGTAAACACTATATCCCTAAAATTCGATCACAAAATGTTAATAATTGTATATTAACGAACTTAACCTACTCAGACATTGTGAAGTTGAAATACTCGTAGATGAATATCGATTACTGCAATAAAGAAATTCGACGTTATTATTCAGTAATGCCAATTGCGAAAAGAGAAATACAGGTTTAACAATGTTAATTACGTGTACTGCACTTTTCTCTTATTATTATAACATAAATACATTTTCATTATCTGCTGAAATAATAATTTAATTTAATTTAACAATAACATTGGGGACAGCTATATACCAATGCTTATGTATTCACAGCGAGACATGTTGCTACACAGTGAAGCCATCTCAGTATAGATAGGCCTAATTAAAACACGAATTTTATTACGCCATACGGAAGGCAGTTTGATGAAAAGACCTTATTATTACTATGCAAGGTCATTGGGTTTGATATGCGATGATGTTACATAAATTTGAACATCTGACTTTCTATTAATTGTTTCATTTCATTCACAAAATACAAATGTTATAGGCTACAATTATAGCTTAAGTTACCTGTGGAAGCAGGACCAATGTCAGCTGTGCCTTATTTCGACCGTTACAATCAGTGCTACATGAAAGCATTTTTTATAGCTCGACAAACGTATTCTCGCTGTAGTGTGTACCGGAACTAAAGCTGTATCTAGAGAGTTCAATATTCCAATCGCGTATGCGTGCAATCTGGGAAGAATATTGAAAGAATCAAGTTTAAAAGGTACGTTCAATTAAGATGCATGAAGATTTTGTGTCTACGTGGTGCGCCGTTTTAAACGTCTTCATTGCGTAAATATATTAATTAATATTAAATATCAATCTTGCATTCATTACTTTAAAGTTGAAAGAAAAGTTTAACCGTGTAGTTGCATTTTAATGTATTCGTGATCATCAATTTACGGGGAAACAGTTGGCGACAACGACTAAACAAAAGAACGACCATGCGATAAATTGATAGCGATAAATCTAGCTGCAAAAATTATCGTAAAGTGTGACTGTGATTGGTTGGAATTCAAAATTTCATTACACTTCATTGTTCGAAAATGGAATGTCTTATAAACTAAATAGTGAAATATTGAATTCTCCGTCTCTTGAGTTGACTAATGTAATCAGAACACTTGGAATACTATGTAATGTAGCCTATTTGGATATATAACAAATTAAAGTGAAAAGAAAAATCCGAAAAAAAACTGAGAATATGAAAGACGTTATAAAACGACGCAATAGTAATAATTCGCGAATGTGTTCATATTTCGCTATTAGAAGTCTATTTTGCAATTTGTCGCTAATTGTCTTATCCGCATACTATGAGTCAGGATCACTTAATTCCTAAAGATTAGTAAAAATCTATATCTTCACGATATCAGTGTTACGGGATTGATGTTTGGAGCAAGAGGAACGATACCTAGCTTCTCTTCTCAATTCTGTAAGACCCTAGGACTGCACAAATCGCTTCTGAATGAACTGGCCCTCCTCATAATTAGAGAGTCAGTCAAACGTTTACGAAACCACCTATATGGACTCTAATTCAGTGTACTGAAAAAAACTAACGCAACATTATCTTTTTTCTTTCTCTTATTAGCTTTCATTGCATCTTTACTTGTAACTTTTTTTATTCTGTAAATTGCCATTGTTTGTTTGTTTGGTTGTGTACTTGTTCACTTTTTTTCCTTACTCTGTTATCTTTCATCATTTATATTGTTTTGTATGCTTTGTCTAATGGCAGCCTCTAATTTGAGGAAGCACAATAAAATATATATATATATATTATATATCGTGATTTTCGCGATCTCCATAAATACCCGGCCCTGGTAATCCATAAAACTTAATAAAACTCTTTGACTAATCAAACTTTATCACAAATTCTTAAAAAAAATATTTCTCAGTCTATCACGAAAATAGTCCACTGTCTTTCTTCTTCACCATTATGACTATTCTGTTCCATCTCATATCTACATATCTTGGTTTTTAAGTGCATACATCCATACAGAGCTTGCCGTGTCTTAGTGCATACGAATCAGTCTCCTATTTGTGAGATAAGTTGCACCTATGATTTAATTTTACTTGATATAAGACAATATAATACATGATCAACAACGTATTGATCGAAGAGCTAAACAAGAGAGTTTAGCTTGCGAACAGATTGCCAGCTTTGCAGAGTTGTTCCTCTGGTGGTAAAATTGCCATTAAGTACTTACAAAGTTGCGTTAATCAACTTTATTCCACAACTTGGAGGGCTGATAGTTTACGACATATTGTTAAATTGAAGTTGGTTTATAATCCCTCATGTTGTCTACACTTGGTACCGGGAAAGTGACAACAAAGGGCCAGAGCGGACGGACTAGACAAACAACCCATTAGCAAAGGATAAGTGGAGAACTTTGTTTCGTGGTCGGGAATGTAGGGCAAACGTAGACTCGTTTTTGAAGACGCTTTGAAATCTGACGAAAGCGATGACGTGCAGAGGGACAGGCACCGCAACCTCCCACCACACATAAACTGAACCACTTCCACGCAGGGACCCAGACGGGGGGGGGGGTGCAAAGTTGTGCTGGTTGATGTTAACGCGATTAGCCGTGTGGCACATCTCTGATCGAGTTATGGAAGACGGCTGAGTGGTTAACGCTCGCAGTTAATTTATCGCAGACGTCGCAATAATTAGACAAGACCAAGCATTCTCAAGTTCCGAGAGTGCAGGAGGCGTGATCAGAATCACAACGACCTATGTCCAGCTTAGATTCCGACGTAGGCTATACCAATAACCAGGCTTCGAGACTTCGGACCCAATAGAGCAGTTCAGTGGGAAATCCGCATAACGGCGTACTGAGTATAGTGCTAAAGCGTACAGTGGGTGGGGGTACTGTAGAATGAATGCCAACAAATACGCAAAGGAAAACCCTCTGGATTTGAAGGTTCTGACGAATAATTTGGTTTTCATACAAACTGTGTCTCAAACTATTACACGGTTAGAGAAGTCAGAGCAAGAGATGCCGGAAGCCCTGAAATTAATTTAGGAAATGACACAGAGAATTAATGAGACACCAAGTACACCGGTTACTGAACGTGTAAAACAGAAGTGGAAATCATTTCTATGTAAAAATAACGGATATGGAACATTGTGTAACATAAAGAGCAAATTAGTGGACATAGAGTCACACAAGAATGAAGGACTGTCTCTTACAACCTGCAATGATGTTAGGTTTTTTCGTTTTGCTCCTATCACGTCATGCGACGTAGAGCGCAGCTTTCCACAGTACAAACTTTGGCAGATAACCGAAAAAGATTTACGTTTGAGACACTGAAAATGTATCTTGTAGTACATTGCAATTCGGTACTGTAACTGCACTTCGTAAAGACGACCAATAGGATAAATGAAAAAATTAAAATTGCTACATGCTTATTTCCACCATTAACACTGTGTGTAATTAAACACAAATGCTTATAAAAGACAGGAGAATAAATGCTTTTCACATTCTTTTGACATTATCATTGTGTAATATATATTTACTTTCTGAATGTACATATGTGTGTTTCCCCATACTAACGTACTCTAGTCTAAATAGCAACATTGTTAGCTCAACACATCTCTATCTACCTGCAGCGAGTCAACAACCTATAGTGCACGCACAGTAAACTTATTGTATCGGGTCCAAAGTCTCGAAGCCTGCCAATAACACATCATCCACACGTTTAGACGATTAAAGAATATTCTACCCTTTTCTCTGAAATAAAAAATAATGCAAATACTCGTACAAATAAATAAGTAAACAAATAATAAATAAATAAATAAGGAAATACATAAATAATTAATTACGCAATTAAGTAAGTAAATAACCAAGTAATTAAGCATCTGAATAAGTAAATAAATAAGTAAATAAGTGAAGAAATAAATAAAAGGGTAAATAAATAATTAAGTAAATAAGTGAATAAATAAATAAGTAAATCATTATATACATAAAAATAATTAAATAAATGACTATGTAAATAAATAAATAAAATATTTGATTGAAGTAACTTAATAGTACAATAGTGATAAATAAAGTAAATAAATAAACAAATGAATAAAATGAAATAAAACAATAATTAAATGAGTAAATCGCTATACTGAAGAATTACCCCGATAACTTTGAACTGTGCCTTTACGTTTAGCACAAAATTTAACTACATACACAATTTGCCAACATAAGAACATGATTTTGGTCTGTGGTGTCGTTAGAAGGAGAAATTTATTTCCTTTTCTCTCTACCTCCTTCTTTCTGAACATTACTGAGAGATAGCACCACTGTTACTCTCACCTATTGCAATGATTTTCCCCTAGACCACCAATTTGCTTGGACAACATTTCTACATAGAAGATGAAGACAGATCTTACAAGCGATCTCCAGTTACTAACAGTATGGTCATCAAAACTGTGTGTCCATTTTATCTCGAACTAAAATCTCTCTCGCATTTTCTTTTGTTTAATCACGGCCAAACGGATTTCTCTCTTCGGTATCGATGTTTCTAGTCGGTCATGGCCTTTATGACAGTTTTTATTTCGTAATATTGATAGACAGTAATATAATTAAAGCGGTGAATAATTCATGGCCCCTAAAAGTTTTTTTTTTTTTTTTTTTTTTTTTTTTCGTAAAAGGATAGGTATTTTCTCTAGGCCACAAATAAAACTGCAACGCGGTCATAATTATGTACTTAATGTTTTGGTGAACATTAACCGAAATTTACTTTCCGTTATTTAAATGATATTCCGTGAACCACACCTTTTTCCTCTCTATTTCGTTGTCATAACCTACTTTAAGATCTTACTACATACGCATTTTCTTTTAGTGCATTCAAGACATCGTCGTTGTACTGCATAAATCTTGCACTTGACTAACGGAGTGATTTTTTAAGAATATAGTCGCGAATTTTACTACCACCATTTCGATTGTCTTTTGTTTGACACGGCTCGGTACGGCCCGGTGACTAGTGGCCAGCGAGTAACGTCGACTATCGACATTGCTCTGCCGTGGGTATTACCACAGTCTACTATATACAGTCGCGAAGCTCAATATGTAGTAAAAATGCAAACATGGGTAGTTGCCCACCACTAGGATCGCTACTATCGCCTCTTCATCGCAGATCTCTCTCCTAGCAGACGACAAAATATGTTACACTTTCGTTGTGTTCTTTTGGAAAAATTAACACCTTCCTTCCATTATTGAAATATTAAATGCATAAAGTTAATTTATTATTTTAATGAAGTATATTAAATTTTACCATAAACTCGAAGATACCTGCAAGAAATAAGTTAATATAATTTTTGTTTGTGCAAAACGAACTGAAATTTACTATAATAGCTTCACTCATTCAAGATTATAGCGATAATTAACTATGAAATCAATAAATATTAATTTGCATTTCCCTTTACAACAATAATAATGGAAATATGAATTAATGGAGTAACTTACGTGTACCGGTACTTGTAGTGTAGGCTTACGTAGTTAACAAAGTGGGATGAGGTTAAGCAATAATAATCACACCAGAATTGGAAATAAAATGTGATCAATAAATTTTAATGTAACAGACCTTTTCAACGTCTCTAATAAAGCAACAAATAAAAATAACAACAAAATTAACAACTATAATTAAAAACATATCCTTTGAAAAAAATAGGCCTAAGCAATAATAATCCCACCAGAATTGAAAATAAAACATAATCAATAAATTTCATTAAAACAAACTTAATTTTTCTACGTCTTTAGTAAAATGACATAAAAATAATAACAAAATTACTAGCTACAATTAAAAATATATCCTCTGAAAAAAAAGTAGACCTAACCTTTATTTCTCTGGAAATTTAGCAGCCTAAGTGACAGAACTTTAACCGGTATCTAATGTCCTTTCGGTTAGACTGAAACATTTCATTGTGGAATTTAAGGATATAATGTATTCTAACAGTCACAAAGAACTATAAAAAGTAAGAGTTTTGTTTCTGCACAGCATTCTTGTGGAAACCCAGGGACCTTTCTCAATCTTTCGGAAATCGGACAAAGGATAACTTTGGCCTCTTTCTCTTACTGTTGCTACAATTTATAGCACTACAAATGTCTCCTCCTTGTCCCATATTATTATTCCAATTATTATATTTTAGCCTAGATCATATATAAAATCTAGGGAAATACGCAACGAGCTAGCACTCGATAGAAAAACGACACAGTCCAAAGTCGACCATGGACAGTCTTTTGTTTCTAGTTGCTAACCGCTTGGAGCGCTTTATCACGAGATTTGCAAAAAAACACCTCAAGCTTCGCGACTGTATATAGTAGACTGTGGTATTATCCTGTTGTTCAGACTAAATATTTTTATTTTAATAGGTTAATTTACGATGCTTTTTCAACATCTAAGGTTATTTAGCGTCTGAATGAGATGAAGGTGATAATGCCGGTGAAACGAGTCCGGGATCCAACACCGAAAGTTACCCAGCATTTACTCAAATTGAGTTGAGGGAAGACCCCGGAAAAAACCTCAACCAGATGACTTGTCCCGGCCGGGAATCGAACCCGAGCCACCTGGTTTCGCGGCCAGACGCGCTAACCGTTACTCCACAGATGTGGACATGAGTAAATAGAATAAATAATACTTACTATCATCAATTCATACCTTTTTTAAGTTCCTTCAATTTCGGCAAAACCTTTTGAATGAATAAGGATAAAAAGGGGACACCTAGGAAAATCTCCAGAATCTTTACTTTGTACCGATCCAGAAACAAAATTTGGGCCACCTAATTTTACCAAATTCCAGATACGACGCATTGCGCATGTGCAGTAAACAAGGGCGTCTGAATGTATGCTACTTGTGGACAGTCTTGCGAAGCTTGTTGCCTACATAGAGGAGGACTGCTATCAAGACTCGACCCATTTTTTAATTCCGTATCTGTACGTCACAAATCCAACTCCGCCATAACCGAAATTTTCACCTCGTGTGTGCTATCGTAGTAAGCCAATGCTCTGCGAAGTGATTCATTCAGGCAGCGAACCCGCGACCGTGATCTCAACACGGGGCCACATCTAAAGGCTCATTCACAGTGAAAATTAAACATAACATAAGCGTTAACTTAAGAATATAAATGTTACGGTAAAATCAAGAAGTCATACCATCATTCACGATGGGAATATAAACATAACAGCAAACATACTTGGTAACCATGGAAACATAACAACGACGCCATTTCACACGATCACAACACTCCTCAATATTATCCATTCCCTCCCACCGAACATCCTCATATTCATTTTCTTTCACTGTGGCTGTTCCTCGACTTTGGAATTCCCTACCGAGTAATGTCAGGGACTGTCAGACATCAAACCAATTTAAGAATAGGCTAACGAAATATTTTTCTAACAATTCTTGTTAACAATAATAGCGGTTTCAGGTTTCTCAATGTTTAATGGTTATACATATCACAGATAAATATCCAAATTATCTCATTATTATTATTAATAATAGTATTACTATTACTATTACTATTATTATTATTATTATTATTATTATTATTATTATTATTAACTATTTCTTACCAATGTTTATTATTGTCACACTAACATTAGTTATCCAACTGTAATTATTTACTTTCATGTTGTTTTATGGTCTAGATATTAATGTAAAAACTATGTAAGCAATTGTATTCAATTAGAATTAGAGTCTGGCTGGGCGGAAGAGAAGGCCTACTGGCCTTAGCTCTGCCTGATTAAATAAATAAATAAATTATTATTATTATTATTATTATTATTATTATTATTATTATTATTTCCTCATATTCTGTCGTATACTTCAGCGCTCCACGATTGTGTTCTGTTTGCAAATCACGTAAGCATAATTATTAATAAGTATTTAATGAATTTCAATCTTAAGGCATATAAACTTGCAAATGTTTATTTGCTATGTAATCACAATATATGAACGTTTTCGCCGTTTAGGGCATCTTCAGATATAACAAAACATATTATCTGGACCTATAATAACATATTATGCAAATAACAAGGAAAATAGAGAACAATATATGTGGTACATGAAATTCATGAGCTTTATGTAGATATAACATGAAACAGGATGAATATTAAGATAATCTTTGAATTTGAACTTAGACTGAACGAATATTTTATTTTATACATATAGCTCATGTTACAATTAATATACAATGTTTAAAATTTGTCAATGTTAAAATTTAAAATGATGATAATAAAATATTTAAAGTAATCATGGCTGAAAGTTGTCGTAAGTTACAAGATAGTATGCGTAGTTAATGTTCTTGTGTTTTGTAATTATTTCGCTTAGAGAGGCCGTTGGCATTCGAATGAATGTTGTTTGACGTTGATGACTACTTTACAATTGATATACGGTGATTAAATTAGTAAAACGTTCATATATTGTTATTACATAGCAAATAAACATTTGCAAGTTTATGTGCCTTAAGATTGAAATTCATTAAATACTTATTAATAATTTACCAGGCATATTGATATATTAAAATGAATTGTAAATTACGTAAGCATAAGCATGAAAGTTTGGAGTTTGTAAACTTTCATGTTAACGTCTTACGGTAATGTTTATGTCAATGCTTATGTGAATCATTGTGAATGATCCCATTTGATAGCCTGGGCGCAAACTTCTGTGTTTATGTTACGGTTATGTTTAATTTTCATTGTGAATGGGCCTTAAGCCTTAATTAACGCATTCTCTAGTCGGACAATATTGAAAACTCATCATTCTTTTTCTTTTTTTTTGCCTATGAAGTTTAGATCAATACATTCAGTGTCTGATATGAATTCCAATATTTCTGTCTCTGAGCTCATTTTAACTGCGAACACATTCGCAGGAATGTCATCTTGATAACTCCATTAATTCTGATTCGAATCAAGCCTGTAAGACCTCTCGACAGATGAATTTCATTCTTAGAGACGTAAATTTCTCTTTCAACCGAGGACATTTTCTCCTTTCTTGTGGATTTCTAGAAAAACCGTCATATTGCGTTAAGTTTCGTTGAGTTCTAATTTGAAAGAATAAAAACTGTCTTCCTTCATCTTGAATGTCTTTCAAAGAGAAAATTTCTGCAAAACATAACAAAGTTACTTCCTTCTGTTTATGATTTCAACAACATTTACCATAGCATGTGTCTGTTTAATTAAATTTGCGTTGTTACAAGTTGCACTCATAATTTTAATTGCATTTGCAAACTAATTAACAAGGGAGTTTGCCTCAGGAATTAATTTAAACGCAGGTCTCCTACCTTTTCCGCGTTCAATTGTTTCTTTCAAAACAGAAAAGAGAAACAGTTGCGCAGTGTTATTATTTCATAGCACAAATTACAACTCAACACTAATAATAACAATTTTGTGCGAGATCGTGCGTATTTGCTTGTTTTCCCCACAGAAGCAATACGCGGTAAGTGTGAAATACCACATTCAGTATTCCCAACGTAACACACATAACAATTTCCCTCTTCTTACCGCTTAAGCGCGACATTCATTTTACTGCTTTAGGCTTTTAACATATTATTTTTGGAGACGTTTAACATAGTAATAATTATAAATTGGAAACTTACCACTGCAATTTCACCTAAATTGCACTGTTAATTATTGTTTTTAAATATTTGCAAAAATTAAGTAAAGTCTACTACTCCACGAAACTTATTGCATTCCTGATACAAGTAACATTAAGGAAGCCGTGAAAAAATCAACAAGATTCCAGATGCCGATGTTATTACTGCAATAATTATGCTATATAAATAATATTGTTAAAATATTAAAATGAAAAATAAATCATTACATAAACTTACCGTTTGTTTTAAGTTCGATTTATAGACTGGGGGGGGGGGGTGGAAGACAGACGTATATCACGGCCTGCTGGAGTATAGTAAACACAGAAAACATTTTATAGCAACAATGTTGAAGAAAGATATTTTGGTGTTCCGAAGTTGCCGTCATTAAACAGAAACCAACATGGATATTTCATTGCAACTAATTAGAAATTCGTCTTTCAGGTACATAATAAACGATCTTCGCACAAAATAATGTACGATACACGAGCGGTATGTTTGTTTTCATGTTCTCGGAAATTAAATAAGCTCAACTACGTTTCGTTTTTTCAATCTTTTCGTCGACCATGAAAACGTCAACATACCGCTCTTGTAACGTATATTACTATATTCACTCAAAGAGTCACAAGTTATGCAGAAAAATTCACAATCATTTACAAATATCAATTATATACCTAATGAGAAAATTAAAAACGTACGAAATACAATAATTATTTAATCCCGACGTCATATATATGCCACACAAAAACTAATTTCCGCGCTTCAAAACAGAGAATATGTTAACAAAACTGTACATTGCTCATCGATATAGTTTACGTACTTAGATATAACACGATAAGCAAGTCTCCTGCTATAGGCAAACATGTTTAGGTAGAGTAGTGATCGGCAAAGATTGTGTCATATAAAATGCAGTCTGAAATACATATCAAAGGGAAAGGTAGGAGGGGGAGGATACCCGGACTACTTAATGTTGAATGGTGAAGTAATGGCTAAGGAGAGGGAGATCATTCCTTATCCCTCCGCCCTGCCTGTGTATTAAGGACCGCACGAGTCAAGAAATGCCGACCACTGAGGTAGAGCATAAAATTCAAGGAATATTATGAACAAGAAAAAATCGATCATACGAGAATGGGTATTCAGCAGTTATTAATTAATTATAAAATGTGAATCTGATACAACGTTAATACAAATTAATTTTATTTCCTATTACAAATCTATAAAATATCATGATATATAAATACGTAAGTACAGTAAATATACAAGTAAACTAATTAATCAATTAAAATAAATCAAATAAATAGTCTATATAACTAGATTCATTCATGCATAGTGTTCTGCCTAAGGACAGGTCTTTCACTGAAAACCCAGCATTCTCCAATCTTTCCTGTTTGCTGCCTTTCTCTTTGTCTCTGCATATGGTCAAAATATATCTTAATGTCGTCGATCATCTGATATCTTCACTCTAGCTAAGAGCCATGAACTATCCTCGAGAGCTCAGCGTGTTATAAATGTCTTTCTTCATTGATACGCATCGTATAATAGTAATATACGTTACAAGAGCGGTATGTTGACGTTTTCATGTTCGAGGAAAAGATTGAAAAAGCGAAACGTAGTTCAGCTTTTTTAATTTCCGAGAACATGAAAGCAAACATACCGCTCGTGTATCGTACATTATTTTGTGCGAAGATCGTTTATTACATACCTGAAAGACGAATTTCTATTAGTTGCAATGAAATCTCCATCTTGGTTTCTGTTTAATGACGGCAACTTCGGAAATCCAAAATATCTTTCTTCAACATTGTTGCTATAAAATGTTTTCTGTGTTTACTATACTCCAGCACGCCGTGATATACGTCTGTCTTTTTTTCCCCCAGTCTATAAATACGAACTTAAAACAAACGGTAAGGTTATGTAATGATTTATTTTTCATTTTAATATTTTAACAATATTATTTATATAACATATTGCAGTAATAACATCGGCATCTGGAATCTCGTTGATTTTTTCACGGCTTCCTTAATGTTACTTGTATCGGGAATGCAATAAGTTTCGTGGAGTTGTAGACTTTACTTAATTTTTGCAAATATTTAAAAACAATAATTAACATTGCAATTTAGGTGAAATTACAGTGGTAAGTTTCCAATTTATAATTATTACTATGTTAAACGTCTCTAAAAATAATATGTTAAAAGCCTAAAGCAGTAAAATGAATGTCGCGCTTAAGCGGTAAGAAGAGAGAAATTGGTATGTGTGTTACGTTGGGAATACTGAATGTGGTATTTCACACTTTCCGCGTATTGGTTCTGTGCGGAAAACAAGCAAATACGCACGATCTCGCACAAATTAATATTAATCAGTCAACCGAACCTATGTATATTTATTATTTTAGCTGATATTATGGGTTTGGGAATGCGTCTAGCTTGAGGGTTAGCGCAATACATCGTAACAGGCCGCAGTGCTGGGCTATGGTGCCCCAGCCAGTAAATTCCATAATTTGTCTAGCTTTTAAGAGGAACAATCCAATATTTTGCTGGTACAATCTACTCCCGTACAGTAACGGACCTTTAAGTACAACAAGCATGACATTTAAAATTGTCCACTGGGAACTTAGGAGAGGAAAGTATGAATTGATACCATCTTATGGTAAAGGTAGAATTATTGGACTTACTTTAATGGACAAAACAACTGTCAGTTCTGTGTCCAAATTTCTCAAACTCCAGTCACAAGCTACATTTCATTATAAACCATCTTGTGACGTCGGAACATGGTGTCAAATTGACGTGACGTAGTGGATTTAGACGGGTTTGCTCCCAAGGAGAGGATATCTGCGACCTGCACGGCACCCAGAAGTTCCTCTACACAAGTAATGAAGCGTTCTCCTCACTCCCACATCCGAGATCACTCAAATCGCATTACCTAGTCCGAATTATATCGCCCTCATGGGTTATTTATATATCGTTTGAAATGCCATCCCAGCTGAACACTCACGTGATGCAGAAACTGCGACCTCAATGTTCAAACAGAAACACAAGGACACATGGGCGGAGAGTCGGCATGCAAAACAACGCTTCACCGCAATCGTGGATTTCTGTCAATGTCCTAGAATCACAATTTCATTGCCTCAATACATCGGGTATGTATCGCTTAATAAATAAGAAGGTTGAAATACTACAATACTCATATACAGTTTGTTAACATCGAAGTAACTGCACACACATTTCAAATAAATAATAATAATAATAATAATAATAATAATAATAATAATAATAATAATAATTTTCCGCGGGAGTGTGGGCCCTAATATGGCGATTGCAGTTGACTATAAAGACGGGTAGCCCAGCAAATAGGGATTATAAAGAATGGACACTTCGCGTCGGTACCTTTGATGTAGCCGGACTGATTTCAATGACCTTCAAGCCAGCTAGAGCGTCAGATTCTGCTTTCTCCCTAGGGTAGGCTCTGACATCACACCATCTAGCAGTCGACACAGCGGAAATATAACACATACAATTAATACATCTAGGTACATTATGTACTCAAATAAAATAAATTGGATCCATAAAATAATAAATCCTTCATTAACTGTAATGTCTAGACTCTAGAGTTCCTTTATAATGAGAGTTGAGACGTTGACCCCAACAACAATTAAAATATGTAATGATTTGATAGCGCTGAAAATGGAAAAACAAAACACTTACGAGAAGTAAAACCATATACCTATATTATATTATATACAAATATTAAACGAATTCGATACTTAATTTTATAATGTATTATATTATTTTATAATATAATTTATGATATCTGAAATATAAAATATTATTATTACAACTAGTTTGTCACTGAGAAATAAGGAAAAGCTGTTAACTTGAATTTATTTGAAGCAAAGCGTTACTGGATTATGCAATAAGGTAGGCAATGTTTGGATCCTGTGCCTTAATTCTATTCTCAATTATTATCTTAGCGTATGCTCGATTACACTACCTCTAGCGCTTGAAAGTGGAACTAGCCGCTGGCGCACAGAGAAACAAAACACAGGAAAATTCGCTCAGTGTCCATTCTTTATAATCCCTATTCGCTGGGTAGCCTACAGAGTATGTCGTAAGTCTCTCTCTCGCCTTTCGCCGTACTGTTCCGTGCATCGAACCCGAAACATTCAGAGTGTGTTTAGCTGTCATACTGAAGAGTTGCGTATGTGAAATGACGCATATTACAATGCATAAAACAACTCGTTCAATAAGTGCTATACTAAATAATTTAGTGGAACAATTCGGACGCGATATGTTTAGGCTATTATAGAAGAAGAAAGTGTTGTATGTGTCGTGTGTAATTTCAGATTATTACGAACTAAGAAGTACTATTTTGAAAGACACTGTAATAGTAAAACAGACAAGGAAAATGTTGAACGCAATTCAAACAAAACCCAATCGATTTCAAATAGTGGGTCACAATTCAATATAGTTTTATGTAACATGGTACACACAAACATTCCATTCAGAACTTTGGACAATCCCCACTTTAGATCATTTCTGGTAAAATACACAAATCAATATATTCTAGAAGCAACAATACGTAAAGAATATTTACCAATTTCGTACAAGAATACGATTTCCAAAATTCGAGAAAGCGTGAACGATCAGAAAATATATGGGTTTCAGTTGATGAGTCTACAGACGTCAGTGGTGGATATGTGGCAAATGTGGTGGTCGGTATACTTTCCGAGAACTGTGTAGGGAAAAAATTTGTGCTAACGTCAGAGAAACTGGAAAAGGTAAACCATGCAACTATTGTCCAAGATTTTTATAAGGCTGTGCGCCTTTTATAGCCGGAAAGGATTAAATATAATAATGTACTTCTTTCTGTCACTGATGCAGCTCCATATATTATTAAGGCAGCAAAACAACTTAAGGAGCGGTATTCCAATATGGTGCAATTTAACTTGTCTGGCGCACGGACTGCAAAATTCCGTCGACATCGCATCAATTAGATAAGTACGAAATGTATGATTCTTGTATGTATGCAATTCATAAACGTAAGACTGTACTTCTGAAGCCTGCACAGTGAGTTGCTTGCCTGAGAGTTCAGTACACTCGCCACGGAACGCTCCAGTCATACTTAACTTGACGGTAAAAGGCCCGTACTCCCGCGGTTTAATAATAATGCTACAAATGGCTTTTAAGGAACCCGCAGGTTCATTGCCGCCCTCACATAAGCCCGCCATCGGTCCCTATCCTGTGCAAGATTAATCCAGTCTCTCTCATCATATTCCACCTCACTCAAATATATTTTAATATTATCCTCCCATCTACGTCTCGGTCTCCCCAAAGGTCTTTTTCCCTCCGGTCTCCCAACTAACACTCTATATGCATTTCTGCATTCGCCCATACGTGCTATATGCCCTGCCCATCTCAAACGTCTGGAGGAATAAAATGCGTGCAGTTCTGCGTTGTGAAACTTTCTCCATTCTTCTGTAACTTCATCCTTCTTAGCCCAAAATAGTTTCCTAAGAACCTTATTCTCAAACACCCTTAATCTCTGTTCCTCTCTCAAAGTAGCAGTCCAAGTTTCACTACCATAACGAACAACCGGTAATATAACTGTTTTATAAATTCTAACTTTCAGATTTTTTGACAGCAGACTAGATGACAAAAGCTTCTGAACCGAATAATAACATGCATTTCCCATATTTATTCTGCGTTTAATTTCCTCCCGAGTGTCATTTATATTTGTTACTGTTGCTCCAAGATATGTGAATTTTTCTACCTCTTCGAAGTATAAATTTCCAATCTTTATATTTCCATTTCATACTATGTTCTGGTCACAAAACATAATCATATACTTTTTCATTTCGAGATTTACTTTCAAACCTATCTCTTTACTTGCTTCAAGTAAATTCCCGTGTTTTTCCTAATATTTAGTGAATTTTCTCCTAACTTAGTCACGTCATGTGCATAAAAAGGAACTGATGTATCCCATTCAATTCTAAACCCTTCCTCTACCCTGTCTGTTATCCTGAACTTTCCTAATGACATATTCTAGAGCAAAGTTAAAAAGTAAAGGTGATAGTGCATCTCCTTGCTTTAGTCCGCAGTGAATTGGAAAAGCATCTGACAGAAACTGGTCTATACGGACGCTGCTGTACGTTAATAATAATAATAATAATAATAATAATAATAATAATAATAATAATAATAATAATAATAATAATAATAATAATAACACTAATAATAAAAATAATATCACTCATAGTTTTCTGTCCAAGGGCAGATCTTTCACTGCAAATCCACATTCTTCAATCTTTCGTATTTTCCGTCTTCTATTTAAACTCCGCATATGACCCATATAATTGAATGCCGTCTATCTTCTGGTACCTTTTTCTACTCCGAATTTTTTCTCATCCACAATTTCTTCCAGTGCATCCGTCAGTAAGAAGTTTCTACTTAGGCAGTGACCTAGCTAATTTCTTTTTCTCTTCCTGATCAGTTTCAACATTATCTTATTAGTAATGAAAGCCCTGTAATGATTTTTATTCAATAAGAACTTAAGTTAAGGAGTTTATTTGTTGACTCGATACTTCGCAATCTCAGGAACGCTATACAGTACAAGCTTTCACTGATCAGAAGAATTGGAGCGCCAATAGTCTCCCTTTCATTTTCGTTAGGATACCAAAGGGTGTTTTTTGGCTTGGGCCACTTCCATCCAGAAATCCTTGCCATTGCCATCATTCTCACCTGAGCTCCTTCTGAGGGACATTTGAAAACAACTTCAGCTTATTAAATGGAACCAATCCAGCTTTCCTGAAGTCACTTTTGAGGTTTTATGCTGAATTAATCTCAATTGTATGTATGAACTTCCTCAAATGCTATGGAAATGTAGAGTTTGGGACTGTACTGGTGTTCAGATTTCTATTCTTGCCGTTTTTAAAATTCTACATTTATAAATTGCACTTACTATTGAAGTCTTATTTCTTTGGCTGAAAGCGGAGTGAGACAGAGTAATCTCTATTGTCACAAAAAATTGCAGACATTACTGTATTTCAACAGCATGAAGTGATATTTGCTACCACCTAGAAGGCACAAGGAAACTAATTCTAACAGTACTGCCAACCGATAAAATGGCAAGAAGTGTTATGGCAAGACCATTTGAAGTCGAAAATATGAAATTTACATAAGAATGTTTTTGTTTGATTTTAATAGTGAATACTTTACAATAAAAAACATATTATATATTCAATGAAATACGCAGGTTTTCTTCATAGTGTAGGGCAAAAATTAAGTTCATATATTCATAAACAACAAAGTTGAAAGCATCTCAGTGGGTAAGAGTCACCTCAGTTTACGGTATGTTTAATTCTTTCTATTATACAAATATGAGTATTTGAGGCCTTGCAAACCCAAAGGAGCTGAGTGACAAATTTTTCAAAACTGAGTTTTGTACACCTAAGTAATCTATGAACCAGCGCCAATGCACAGTTAAAAGAGATATGTTCTTGACCAGTTTCTAGTAGTTCCAACAGTGACCAAAAAATGACACAGGATTTATGTCAAGAACCCTTTGCAATTCTAAAGGAGCTATGTAGCATTCTCTTTGTGCAGCTGATTCTATGCAGTGGAAGGCGGACTAGTGACTGTTTTGTTGTATTTTTGGCGTACGTTTTGCTAATAATGATCGAGGAACCTGCTGCATTTAATGACGAAACACAAATAAAAGTTTCCCGTAAGAAGTTAATGCACAAAGCACGTGTGAGTGGAAACTCATATGTAACTGGAAGTGGTAAACATATTCTAGAAAACCCAATTTCAAGTAAACAGGCAAGGTCAGGTAACATAACTTCATATTATATTTATTTGATATATCTTTATTTTATATTCCAAATATATTATTACCGGTATATCTACTGGTTCATTGATCCACATTCAAGATACTTCAGATGCTGTCATGTGTCTCTGGTGGAGGAAATCAGATGGAATCGTGTTTACTTCGTGCAATCAACGGATTTCATCACGTCCAAGAAGAAGGTGGTGATTGGAAGTGACAACTGTTGCGATCAGTTTAAAACCCGCATGATGATATTTCTGTACCTTTATCTCATTGCCATGGGAATGATTGATAAGATGGAACATAAATTTCTCATGGTAGGTCACAGTTTTGGTTCTGGAGATTGTGATTTCGCCTTAACAGAACAACGTGAAAATCATAGGAGCCTGCAAAAAAAAAAAAAAAAAAAAAAACGTGGTTTCGTTCTTTCCAAGAAAGGCATCTTCTGTGTACCTAATAAGACTGGCAAAGCTCGGATGGGATTAATTACAGAATGGAAAAAGCAACCAAATCCACTCCCCGTCACAACTCGCCGCACCCCACAAGATGATACAAATTATTCCATTCCAGCTTTACTAAACTTATTAAGTACCGTCGCGAGGGGTGACTTTGTGCCATTCGCGAAAAACGTATGGAAGTATTCTTTAAGACCGTGACAAGGTTTTAAAGTCTACTTCCTTACGTTTAGTAGTCTTTAAAACCTTGTGACGGTTTTAAAGACTACTTCCTTACGTTTTTTTATGAAATGCGCGAATGACACAAAGTCACCCTCCTGGCACAAAGTCACCCCGCGCGACGGTACACAGATGTCTTTCTTGGATATAACGAAACCTCGTTTATTGCAGGCTTATTTTATTTTCAAGTAACTGTACTTGGCATCGGAATGGGTTGTTATGTACCCCTCTCAAAAAGGCTCGATTTTCTTGGGCATTGCTACTGTGATACATTGTGCACTCTAATTATGAAATCACTCACTACTGGTCTGTCACCTCGCGCCATAGTTCAGCTGTCATGTGACTCCTGACGCACATGATGTCATTCAAATTCGTTATCGGAGATCGGAAACAATCCTGTAGCACTGACAACATTAATTTTTCTTTATTTTTCACTTTTTTCTAATACCAGCCAAACTTTTATCTACATGGTTTCGAAAGACAGCACGGTACTTAGGTCTGTTCAATATAAATACCAGGTTGCACTTAACTTATTTCCAAATATCTCAATTTCTAATATTTTTTTGTGAAGTGTATGAGTAATTATAATCCAAAAAAAAAACATGTAGACAATAAAGCATGATTCAAAGTATGTCAATAATTTTTTGCTACAAGTTATATTAAAACCCTGAAGCATGAATCAGTTTTTACTTATTTCCCAAAAAAACATAATTTTGTCACTTAGCTCTTTTGGGTTAGCAAGGCCTCATTTAATGAGTAGAACATGTTTCCACCTTAAATTATGTAAACATTTTAGGGGTCTACCAAAATGAAGTATGAACTTTAAGGCGTCCGTGACAATCAAAAGTTTCGGAACCACTAGCATACAGCATTCTTCACTAACTGTCGCTCGTTACTAATGTTGCTTCTATCGCGTCTCTGTTCGCTTTATGTCAAGAGGTAATTAACGCTGAGTTGTATCGACGAATTTAGTAATTGGAAATTTAATCCCTAACTTCTGAAATCGATGTATCATACCACTGGAAAGCGATTACGATAGCTAGAGTGATAATGGTGACAATGACGGTGATAATCATGGAGATAATTACACAATTCGGTATATCCGAAAACCACTTCACCGGATAAACCTAATTTAACGAAAGTTTGGGTAATGTTTAACTTCTCATTATAAATGAGGATTTCCTTGTAAAAAGAGCACATATGAATAACGCTGTTCCCAGAAAATCGCGTTTAAGTTCTGTTATGATTACTGTAATTAGGAATAGTAATATACGTTACAAGAGCGGTATGTTGACGTTTTCATGGTCGAGGAAAAGATTGAAAAAGCAAAACGTAGTTGAGCTTTTTTAATTTCCGAGAACATGAAAACAAACATACCGCTCGTGTATCGTACATTATTTTGTGCGAAGATCGTTTATTACATACCTGAAAGATGAATTTCTAATTAGTGGCAATGAAATCTCCTTCTTGGTTTCTGTTTAATGACGGCCAACTTCGGAAAACCAAAATATCTTTCTTCAACATTGTCGCTATAAAATGTTTTCTGTGTTTACTATACTCCAGCAGGCCGTCATACACGTCTGTCTTTTTTCCCCCCAGTCTATAAATGCGAACTTAAAACAAACGGTAAGGTTATGTAATGATTTATTTTTCATTTTAATATTTTAACAATATTATTTATATAACATATTGCAGTAATAACATCGGCATCTGGAATCTCGTTGACTTTTTCACGGCTTCCTTAATGTTACTTGTATCAGAATGCAGTAAGTTTCGTGGAGTAGTAGACTTTACTTAATTTTTGCAAATATTTAAAAACAATAATTAACATTGCAATTTAGGTGAAATTGCAGTGGTAAGTTTCCAATTTATAATTATTACTATGTTAAACGTCTCTAAAAATAATATGTTAAAAGCCTAAAGCAGTAAAATGAATGTCGCGCTTAAGCAGTAAGAAGAGGGAAATTGTTATGTGTGTTACGTTGGGAATACTGAATGTGGTATTTCACACTTACCGCGTATTGGTTCTGTGCGGAAAACAAGCAAATACGCACGATCTCGCACAAAAGTACTTGTAAATTGAATTAATCTTTTTACTATGTATTATATTTTTCTGTAGGCCTATAGTTTGTCTGATGAAGTGTATATACTTTAAATTGAAATAGTAATCTATATAGCTCAACTGATGAATTGTTTATACCTGTAATTTGAAATAATTTGTATGATATGTTTTATAAATTTCTGTATATCTCAACCAATTGAATTGCTTATGCTTTTAAGTTGAATTAACTTATTTGTTTTGTATTATATTTTATAGCTCAACTGATGAATAATTGTTTAGGTT
Source organism: Periplaneta americana (assembly GCF_040183065.1). NCBI lineage: Eukaryota > Metazoa > Arthropoda > Insecta > Blattodea > Blattidae > Periplaneta > Periplaneta americana. Next base: position 138,201,937 of record NC_091130.1, read on the forward strand.
TGTAAATTTAATAATCTGATTGTTATGTATTGTATATTTTTTGTAGAGTCACCAACGTAGCTAAGTCGGCAGTTTCACTAGCCTGCTGATCCGGAGCAGCGCTCGGGCTTGGGTTAGATCCCGTTTGGATCGATTAATTTACTTGTTTTTTCTTCGAGGTTTTCCCCAACCATAAGGCCCATTTCAAAAGTTTGGATTTAATGTACCTAATTATGTCAGGTTAAGAATACAATGCGTACAGTTCTGCGTTGTGAAACTTTCTCCATTCTCCTGTAACTTCATCCCTCTTAGCCACAATTACAGGGTTCCTACAAAATATTTTTCCGGCTTTGAGCACATACAATTTACGTTCTACTAATCTGTAAATAGCACCAATGGAAAGGGAAACCCAAAAAAGTTTAGTTGTGGCAACACTGTTTTCCTATATAGTACAACTGCTTCATATTAGCGCATATAAACAAATTTGTTCGTTTTTGAGGCGAAATGGCTGCTATAGAGGACAGAAAAGCTTCATTTTCATGTGAACCAGTCGATTATTAATGTGCAACGGCAGTACCCAACAAAGTTTGGTGCAGATCAAACAAATGAGACTATAATCCATAAATGGTACACTGATTTTAAGGTAAGATTCTTCGCAAGCGGTTGCGATTTCATCCGTACCGACTACAGTTGCTGCAAACCCTAAAACCAGAGTACGAAGAAATTTCTGCATAAGTATGCAGACTTTAATTTAAGCAATGATGAATTTATTCGTTCCGTGGTGTTTTCTGACGAAGCCACTTTTCGTCTTTCTGGTTAGGTTAACAGACATAACCTCAGAATCTGGGGTCAGATAATCCGCGTACCTACGTTGAACTTGACTATAGGCTTGATGTGTGCCGTGTTGCCAAGGGGAGACAGTTGAACATCGTTAAGGTAAGGAAATAAACTTTTTGAGTTTCTCTTTCCATATGTACTATTTTCATGCACCTCAGATAGAACGTAAATTACATGTGTCAGGAACCGGAAAGTTTTTTGTAGTAGCCCTGTGTTTTCCTAAGCACCTTACACACGAACACCCTTAACCTCTGTTTCTTCCTCAAAGTGAGTGTTCAATAGAACAAATGAATTGAAAAACCTGGGTGGTTAACAATATGATAAACACTGAAAAACTTATGAACCGGATCTACTTAATAGACGATGTGAACACCAACTGTGACCAGGAAATCAGCGAAGAAATGTATGGGGCGCATTATTTTTTTTTTATTTTAGTAGGTTATTTTACAACAAATAGTAAGAGAAAAACATTCGAGATTTATATAAGGGTATAAAGGAATTTAAAAACGGATATCAGGCAAGAGTAAACGTGATCAAGGACGAGAATGGTGGCTTACTTGCAGACTCTCATTCAATTCTGAACAGATGGAAAAACTATTTTGGGCAACTACTAAATATACATAGGCCAAATGGAAATGATCAGGACGAAATTCAAATACAAACTGCTGAGCCATTCATACCGGAACCCACACTTTCTGAAGTCGAAATTGCGATAGAAAATCTGAAAAAGTACAAGTCTCCAGGTGTTGATCAAATTCCAGCAGAATTAATACAAGAGCGTGGAAGGACATTATTTAGCGAAATTTATAAACTTGTATACTTGCAATTTTGGAAAAGGAAATTGTACCAGAACAATGGAAGGAGTCCATAATCGTACCTATGTTTAAGAAGGGGGACAAGACGAACTGTAGTAACTTTCGAGGAATATCACTTTTGTTGACGTCGTACAAAATTTTGTCGAATATCCTTTTGAGAAGATTAACTCCATATGTAGATGAAATTATTGGGGATCATCAATGTGATTTTAGGCGTAATAGATCGACTATTGATCAGATTTTTTGTATTCGACAGATATTGGAGAAAAAATGGGAGTATAAGGGTACAGTACATCAGTTATTTATAACTCGGTTAATAGAGAAGATTTATATAATATTCTTATTGAATTTGGTATTCCCAAGAAACTAGTTCGATTAATTAAAATGTGTCTTAGTAAAACTTACAGCAGAGTTCGTATAGGCCAGTTTCTATCTGATGCTTTTCCAATTCACTGCGGGCTAAATCAGGGAGATGCACTATCACCTTTACTTTTTAACTTCGCTCTAGAATATGCCATTAGGAAAGTTCAGGATAATAGACAGGGTTTGGAGTTGAATGGGTTACATCAGCTTCTTGTCTATGCGGATGACGTGAATATGTTAGGAGAAAATCCACAAACGATTAGGGAAAACGCGGAAATTCTAGTTGAAGCAAGTAAAGCGATAGGGTTGGAAGTAAATCCCGAAAAGACTAAGTATATGATTATGTCTCGTGACCAGAATATTGTACGAAATGGAACTATAAAAATTGGAGATTTATCTTTCGAAGAGGTGGAAAAATTCAAATATCTTGGAGCAACAGTAACAAATATAAATGACACTCGGGAGGAAATTAAACGCAGAATAAATATAGGAAATGCGTGTTATTATTCGGTTGAGAAGCTTTTGTCATCTAGGCTTCTGTCAAAAAATCTGAAAGTTAGAATTTATAAAACAGTTATATTACCGGTTGTTCTGTATGGTTGTGAAACTTGGACTCTCACTTTGAGAGAGGAACATAGGTTAAGGGTGTTTGAGAATAAGGAGCTTAGGAAAATATTTGGGGCTAAGAGGGATGAAGTTACAGGAGAATGGAGAAAGTTACACAACGCAGAGCTGCACGCATTATATTCTTCACCTGACATAATTAGCAACATAAAAATCCACACGTTTGAGATGGGCAGGACATGTAGCACGTATGGGGGAATCCAGAAATGCATATAGAGTCATAGTTGGGAGGCCGGAGGGAAAAAGACCTTTGGGGAGGCCGAGACGTAGATGGGAAGATAATATTAAAATGGATTTGAGGGAGGTGGGATATGATGATAGAGAATGGATTAATCTTGCTCAGGATAGGGACCAATGGCGGGCTTATGTGAGGGCGGCAATGAACCTCCGGATTCCTTAAAAGCCAGTAATTAAGTATTTTACGACGCTTTATCAACATCTTAGGCTATTTAGCGTCTGAATGAGATGAAGGCGATAATGCCGGTGAAATGAGTCCGCGGTCCAACACCAAAAGTTACCCAGCATTTGCTCATATTGAGTTGAGGGAAAACATCCGGAAAAACCTCAACCAGATAACTTTCCCCTACCGGGAATCGAACGTGGGCCACCTGGTTTCGGGGCGCATTGTAAAATTCATATCTCGCGAAGATAAATAAAATATTTCTTGTCTTACGATTCATTTTTCGAATACAGACCTATACAAACGACGAGCTCAGCTCTTATTTTTATGTGCAATACCCTAGATTACAGTTAATAATGTACCGCAACACAAATACCCTCATACTGTATCGAGGAAGTAGACGACTGCTGCAGAATACGAAATGAACAAATGACAATCGTATTGCCCGTAAGCCAGCGCGACGTTGAACTAGGACAAGCCTCGGTATAGGGATAAAGATCTGATCGGAAGAGATAGGGCATGAAACCGCTAGGGAGGGGGGAAGAGACGAGAGTAAGTGAAAAAGAGCAAGAATAGACCGCCAGGGATGGGGTTGATGATATAGGAGACTGTCATTCAGGAGGATGCTCTTAGTGGTCTGTGACGTCACACATTAGCTGGCGCGGTAAGCGCTCTTTTGCAGCCTGGCGACGATCGTCTCTTTTCTGACTTAAGCTAAGATCCGTTTTCTGTTAGAATATATTGGTAAGATGAGCTTCAAAGTACTTAGGGCTATGTTGCAGTGAAATAATAATTAACTCCTAACCCGTTAAAATGCTTATAGGAAAATATATATTCAAAACAAGGATTTAAGCAATGAGAATTATTTGTGGTGTTGGACCAAAAGAACATTGTAAACCTTAATTTCATTCCTGTAAAATTCTCACTCTTCCATCGCTATATGTAATGCAGTGTTTGTTAAATACCAAAATGAATATAGATAATTGCCCTTTGAACTTGCATTTTTACGAACACCATACGAGATGTTGTAAAGATATAAGACTTGATTTGTGCAGATACAAGACTACACAAAACAGTTTTTATTATATGTCTCTGAAGTTTTATAATAGATTACCTAATTCAACTAAAAATTTAAATTATGATTCATTCAAATCGTTAATTAAAAGAAAATTGTATGAACACAGTTTGTATAGCATTAACGAATATTCTAACTTGGCTAATAATTTTGTATGATTTTATTTATATTGACGTTGCTATGCATAAGGTACTTATGTCCAAGGAATAAAGTGTCTGTCTGTCTGTCTGTCTGTCTGTCTGTCTATCTATCTATCTATCGATCCATCCATCTATCCATCCATCTAATCTACCTACCTATCTACCTACCTACCTACCTACCTACCTACCTACCTATCTATCATCCTGATTCAGCCTTAAAAATGTATAATAGCTCATTTATATTAAATTTTGAAGCAGCAACATATAAAGAAAGACAATACATTGTATTGGAAAGGTCATCATGGAAACTCTTTTCAGATATGAAAATAAAATTTTGAATGTTGAATGCATATTTAAAAAGGAAAATCATGACGCTAGAAGTGAATTATTTTCAGAATGCAAGAATTTCTATATTGGAATAGGGTATGTCAGAAATATTTTGGAAGAAACCAATGCGAAAGAAAATATCCTAAGTAAAATTGAAAGGAAATCGTATACTTTTCAATAGCATAAATTGAGTAAAATTAAACATTTAATTTCTACATATTATATTGAATTAGTTTTGTGCTGCAATTTGGTACGGTAATTATAAAATAATTATGCAGAGTGAGTCGTAATTAATATCATTAATTTCAGGAGTTCAGTCTTTGAGATATTTCAAACAAAAAAGTGTAATATAATTTTGCTCGTTTTCGCTTCCTTTTCGAAAAAAAAATGTTTTGTATGAAACATTTCATAGCGTATTTTGGAAAAGCTATTGTTTTAACTTCCAATACACTCAGTCAATTTAAGAGAGCAGTGTATTATGATGATGAATTATTGAAGGACTTTTACTTTTGTCCTTTAAATATGCAGAAATTTGATCCGAACAAATGTAACATTTTAAAATTCTTTTCAGACAGAAAAGTTTCATTTGTTCATATCAAATTTCTACACATTTAAAGGACAAAATTAAAATTCTTTCAATCATTTATTATCATAATACATCGCTCTCTTAAACTGACTGAGTATATTGGGAATTAAATCAATAGCTCTCCCAAAATACGCTATGAAATATTTCATATGATTTTTTTTCTCGAAAAGGAAGCAAAAACGGACAAAATTTTATTAAACTTTTTGTCTGAAATAACTCAAAGAATAACTACGTAAAATTAATGGTATTACATACGGTTCAACCTAAATATTAATAAACTATTTTTTAACCGAAAACTTTTATTATTAAGGATAACTATATTTTTTAATTAAGGGGTGCAATTTGTGCAAGGGAAATTGACTTATGTGATATTTTGTAAAATTTTAAATATTTTTCATGTTTTCTCCTCTATTTTATAGGAATTAATGAGTGTGTTAATATCTTCTTCCCTTATCAGCTCAATATATATGGACATAATTTTATTTTTACTTCAATTCTTATTGTACTTGAGATTTTTAATGTACACCCTACTTCACTCGCATCCCTTCTACTAGTGAACTTCCACACGTCCTCCACACAGAACCGAGACCGCATATGCAGTCAAAGTCCTCTTACGGTCATAGTAAACAGTACTGAGTTAGTGAGTATAGTAAGTTCCAGAAATATTGTCGCGTTTTCCACTGAAGAAAGGGCATTCACTATTGAATCATATTTTTGCATAGGTACTGTGTCCGTTTGCCTACGTCGCATGCCGGTTTCCCCCACCCGCTTCTGCTTGCCGTTCTGTAAAGGCTAGTGGGTTGACTATCTTAATTTTATTCTGAAAACATTAATTTCCGTTAGGAATTGGACGTCTACATAATTTTATACAACTTTTTAAAATAACTTAAATAAAAAGGTCTCGTTAAGTAAATAACTGTCACGTGGTTTCCCCCCTTTCCACGACCTTTTAACATAACCACTTGTAGGGACAGTAGATAGCATGTCTGAAAAAAAAAAAGCTTTATTTAAAGACGCTCGCAACTGCAGAGGTTATATTAGCGTCTGCCTGTGTGCCGGAATTTTATCCCGCAGGAGTTCATTTACATGCCAGAAAATCTACTGACATGAGCCTGCCGCATTTAAACACACTTAAATGCCATCGACATCGGCCGGGATCGAACCCGAAAACTCGAGCACAGAAGGTCAGCGCTATACCAACAATGCTACCTAGGGCGACTGACATGTGTGAATAATTTTGTTTTCGAATCGGGCAGAAGTGAAAATTGAATTTACAGTACGTAAGGTACTCTTTTATAGAGTAGTTTAGGTACAGCATTATTTCAACATGAGTACTGGTATGAAGATCGAAACTGGTAATTGGAATTGGGTACAACAGTCTATAGTGCGATGATATGAACAGAAGAACTAAAGTCTGTATCGAAATGAACGGTCAGCATTTTCAAAAATGTGTTTAAATATCCATATTATGATTATTTTTCAATTTAAATTCACTCTCTATATTGTACGCTAATTTGCTGTAGGCAGTACAACATTGCATAATTAAAATTTACTCCCTATATAATTGTACGCTAATGTGCTCTAAGCAGTATAATATACACTGCATAATGAATACGTTCGCGTGGATAGCTCAGTTCGTGAGTAAAAACACTCATTGTTAATACTGTACTGTATTTTGATTAAACAAAAACCTAATGAAAATTATCAAACTCAAAATCGCGATATTTTCTAGTTTACGTAAATGGATGAACTACTTTTCTTCCCTCCTATACCTAGTAAAGTGATTTGTTTGTATTTTACGTCATTATCATCGAACTCCAGTCGTAGAAGGGGTAGCAAACAGAGTTTCCGGTTCTCAGCCGTTAATCCGAAGGTATATTTTTTTTAGTAGGTTATTTTACGACGCTTTATCAACAGCTTTGGTTATTTAGCGTCTGAATGAGATGAAAGTGATAATGCCGGTGAAATGAGTCCAAGGTCCAACACCGTAAGTTACCCAGCATTTGCTCATATTGGATTGAGGGAAAACCCCGGAAAAAACCTCAATCAGGTAACTTGTCCCGATCGGGAATCGAACCCGGGCCACCTGGTTTCGCGACTAGACGTGCTAACCGTTACTCCACAGGCGTGGACCCGAAGGTACAGCAAGTTTAATATTAGAAATGTTAGTAAAAGTAAAATGATGTCCCTATATAAAGAATAAATGTATTTTGTGGCTTTTTTTTCAATATTATATTTATGTAACAGATAATACTTTACATACAAAAATAGTAACACATCCTCGCTGGCTGAAACCGGAAATTGAAAGAAAACCCTTTTCCACAAGTTTATTATTAAGGTCAGCATAAACGCTGTGAAAGGACTTTATGGCTCCATAAGCATATTCTAAGCTGCAAAACCTCGGAGCAATTTTGTAAAATATATTAAAATATCTAGATTTCATTACAAGTTAGATAGTATTTTTTTCCATAAAGTAACTCTAAATTGCCATGTAACCCCCTGCCGATTCCCAGTATGAACACGTGCAATGAAGGGACTTTATCACAGACCTCATGCAGCGAGGAAAACACATCTTGGCTCTTTAATTTAACCAACCAGTACCAATGTAGGATGCAGAAACCTCACAGCTGTTCAGTTGCTCCTACGTCCAGAAAGACTTCAACGACCTCAGAGGTTGTGTTTTACTTACTTTTTCTTAAATTATTTCATGTGACTTAAATGATAGCTTACCCAAAGGACCGGAATTCGATTTCCGGAGGGATATTATACATTCAGTTACATACAAGGAATCTCGATGTGTGTCCCTCACCCCTATTCCTTCTATTACACTTTTTCAGTGGAATTGCCGTTCTCATGAGAACATGGATTTGCTCTCACTCTTAACGAGTTGCTATGGAGACCTTAAAAGTAAGAGATGAAGTAAGTCTATATGATACTAGTGGCTTGTGCAGCAAATACTGCAAAATAAGTCCATTAGACGTTCAAATAAAAAATTTTCAGATTTATTTTCAATGAAGAATACCAGACATTTTCAAAGTTATTTGCTTCCATAATGATGAAACATACTTCCTCTGAATGGGTTTTTTTTTTGTCAAATACTTTTTCTTGAATCTATCCACCTTCAGCTTTGAGTTTCAACGCGAAAACGCAAGTAACAATGTCAGGACGATCAGTGGGGTTTTCATGTGGGAGTAAAGCAATAGCTATTTCAGGTCGTCGTGGATTGTAGGAGAAAGTTAAAAAAATGTCAGGTTTGCTATGCTTTCGAACAACAGACATATCATCTTGGTATAGTTGCTGGATGTAGAGCTTGAAATGTAGAGGGTAAAATCATTTTATCCTGCTAAGAGATCTTGCTGAAATGATCGGAAGACTACAAAAATTTTGTAGGTCTCTTATTTTATCAGTAAGTAATACCTTTTGTTCTTTCCTTAGGAACTGTAATTTTTGCGCTCTCTCAAGCCAATACTGAAGAGAATGAACCATATAAATATCTACACATCACCGCCATCCAGTATATGAAAAAGAGCCAACCCCACTTGATTAATAACAATAAAAATATTTCATTTTTAATAACAATATTATTATCTTACGTAAGTTTTGTAGTTATATATATATATATATATATATATATATATATTATACTACATAGCCGCCACTCAGTAAATTATAGAAATGAAGATCTAATTTAAGATATTCTCTACATCTACTTACATAAACCCAAAAGTTTCACTTTCGTATCATCAACATGGCATTAGTATGTATAATTAATGAAAAATAGTCACATCATGGCATTAATTATAATAATATTTCATTTCTAATGGTAATAATGTCATCAAACCATCCCAAGTTTTGTAGATTTTAATACCCAATACACAGCTGTACTCAAAAACTTACACACTGCAGAATAAGACCTGTAAATTATTTTTAGTAAGCCTTGAAGTTTGTAATAAAGAATTGAATTTGAGCTATAAATATGTCAGAAATCGTGTTTATTGTAGTGTGTGTTTTGTTTTATTCTGAAATGCAATAAATTAGTTCTCAAAACTGACGAAAGACGGATTTTTGAAAATAGGAAAATGATGTAGGAAAATGGACATTTCACTGAAAACTACTATTTTTCTGAAAAACTTTGGGTTCCAAGCTTCAAAATGAGGGGTCATTTATTAAAATCCGTTCAGCCGTAATTTCCATTACCAGTTCAAATTATGTATATAGATTACTTGTACACAATGACAGAACCATCTCCTTCGAAAATATAATGCATATTTAGAACGTGCTTCAAAGGCAATGATACAAAATTTTACGGCAAGTGATATCCGACCATTTGAGTCGCATACCAATCATTAGCCGAGATGTACTGTTTCTTCACTGGGAATCAGGAAGTGAGTACTATCTGCAAAAGTTGCAGCCAGTGAAGCGTATCGGTACACGACAATTACAAGAAACCAAGCGCTGTTGCAACACTTCATTTGAAGAACAGAGTATTCAGTATTCTGTTCTTCCCATACGAGTTGAAAATATTTTTTGCTGGGATTAGTTGAAGTGTGAACTATTTGTTATCATGTGACGTCCTTGGAAATCTGTATCTCGAAACAGTGATAGTACTGATGAAAATGAACGCTGTGTTTTACCGAATGGACGCGGTGAAACCATACATACACTAACTTACAAATGGCTTTTAAGGAACCGGAGGTTCATTGCCGCCCTCACATAAGCCCGCCATCGGTCCCTATCCTGAGTAAGATTTATCCAGTCTCTACCATCATATCCCACCTCCTTAAAAAACATTTTAATATTATTATCCCATCTACGCCTTGATCTCCCCAAAGTGCTTGTACAAATTTTGGCCACTGGAATTCAATTACGAGAACCGTAAAAAATAAGTTTCCCTGGGGCCGTTTACAGAGAGAAAACACAATTTCAATGGATAAAAGCATTGAAACATACAGCAATTGTTGAATTATTTTTCAATATATTCATCACAGGAATTGAGACTTTTTCATACAATGGGATTGACAGAGAGGTTGCAGAAGGCTGCCACACACTGACTTCTATGACACAGGGATACAAAAGTTGATCTCATGGTATGAAAAATGTCTCAGTTCCGGTGGGAAACATGTTGAAAAATAGCTCAACAATTGCTATATCTATTCCAATAAATAAATAAATAAATAATTAGCTACATTAAATCCAGACGTTTGAGATGGGCAGGGCATGTAGCACGTATGGGCGAATCCAGAAATGCATATAGAGTGTTAGCTGGAAGGCCAGAGGGAAAAAGAACTTTGGGGAGGTCGAGACGTAGATGGGAGGATAATATTAAAATGGATTTGAGGGAGATGGGATATGATGGTAGAGAGTGGATTAATCTTGCACAGGATAGGGACCGATGGCGGGCTTATGTGAGGGCGGCATTGAACCTTCGGGTTCCTTAAAAGCCATTTGTAAGTAAGTTCCAATAAATATTTTCCTGGTTGGCGAGTTGGTATAGTGCTGGCCTTCTATTCCCAAGCTTGCGGGTTCGATCCTGGGCCAGGTCGAAGGCATTTAAATGTGCTTAAATGCGACAGGCTCATGCCAGTAGATTTACTGGCATGTAAAAGAACTCCGGCGACGCTGATATAACTTCTGCAGTTGCGAGCGTCGTTAAATAAAACATAACATTAACATTAAATATTTTCATGAAATTGTGTTTTCTTCCTGTAAACGTCCCCAGTGAAACTTATTTTTACGGTCCTCATAATTGCGCTCGAGTGGCTAAAATTTGTGTAAGCACTTATTTTGACTTTATTAACATAGAGTAAAGAAAAAAAAATAACTTTATCTGTCCCCATGACAATGTTTGCTTGTGAGATATCCAACAGAATATTCATAAAATTATAACAATTAACACTGACAATTCGGGAACATTATGTGGACGAATTTTGTTCCGGAACAAAAACAAGAATTTGGGGGCTGTCCCCGGGAAACGGGGATGTCTGGTAACCTTACTTTAATTTTTTTGTTATTTTAGTAGGTTATTTTACGACGCTTTATCAACAGCTCAGGTTATTTAGCTTCTTAATGAGATGAAGGTGATAATGCCGGTGAAATGAGTCCGGGGTCCAACACCGAAAGTTACCCAACATTTCCTCATATTGGGTTGAGGGAAAACCCCGGAAAAAACCTCAACCAGGTAACTTGCCCCGACCGGGAATCGAACCCGGGCCACCTGGTTTCGCGGCTAGACGCGCTAACCGTTACTCCACAGGTGTGGACACCTTACTTTAATTCCAACATGAAACTTAGTTTCAACTAGTAAGTAGAAACTAACTAGCCTCTTCTTCAAGTAAATATTGCAACAGCGCTTGGGGTCTTGTTAAGTATTGTGTCCCGATACGCTTAAATAGCTCCAACCTGTACAGATACTACCCCTTTCCACTGGCTAAAACATTAGTGAACGAACAGTAATACATCTGAGAATCGCGGAGAGAAACCTGGAAAATAATTTCTACATAACTAATATTAATATTAGTATTTATTTATTTAACCTGGTAGAGATAAGGCCGTCAGGCCTTCTCTGCCCCTCTACCAAGAGATTCCAACTATAATGTGAAGAATAAAATTACAATTAGTATTACATTTACAGTTACAATTACAAATAAATTTGCAATTAGTATTAAATTTACTATTACAATAAAAATCAAAGTACGAAAAGATTACCTCACTAATTAAAGCTAGATAATTCATCATAGAGAAACAAAGAATATTTTATATTTACTTAATTACAAATTACACATAGAATAACAAAATTGTATAGTGATGAAATTACTGGATATTGAAATATTTTGTGATAGATTAAGGAAACTATTTACAAGAAATCAATTACTGACCAAGTGCCTAGTAAGTTTCCGTTTGAATTCAATTTTATTTCGACATCTCCCTGATGCTAGCAGGTAGCGAATTCCAGAGTCTTGCCAGGCCTATTGTGAAAGAGGATGAATATGAGGAGGTGCGATGGGATGGTATTGTTAGTATTGTTTCATGGCGAGAGCGTGTGTTCAGATTATGGGGTGAAGAAAGTTAAGTGAAGCGAGACGACAGGTACGAAGGAATAGAAGATTTTAAGATTTCGAAGAGAAAGAGAAGTGAATGTAAATTTCTTTTCTTATCTAGTTTAAGCCAACCTATTGCTTCCAGGGATGGGGTAATATGATCATATTTACGAACATTGCTTACAAAACGTACACACAAATTATGAGCACGCTGAAGTTTCGTTTTGTTGTCACTGGAGAGGTCAGTCAGTAAAATGTCAGCATAGTCAAAATAGGGAAATACAAGCATCTGCACAAGGGACTTTTTTAAGCAAGAGGAAAGATGAACATTTATCCTTTTTAGCACATGGATAATAGAATATACTTTTCTGCAGGTTTCTGTGATTTTCATGTCCCAGTTGAGATTATTACCTATGTGAATGCCAAGATTTTTTACTGAAGAAATGAAAGAACTATTGATCCTTTCGTAACATATTACTAGACTTCGTTGAATTGCCACACGCAGCACGTAATCAGGTTGCCGATGTACGGTAGTATAGAGGAGGCGAGCGACCGCCCGATCTCGTAGTATAAGCAGTTCATGTTAAGAGTTGTGACCGGTCCAAATAGATAGAGCAGCTACAGCTAATGTATACCTATGTAAGCACTTGTTTTTGCATTGCTGTGGTTGGAATAGTCAAAGCTTAACATTTGTTCAGTGCAGACAATAATTCAATCAAACATACTACAATGAGAGTGTTGCTGTTCCAAATAATTGCCCCTGGAATACCCTTACCCCCGCAGCCAGTCTTGACCCGTTGGGGAACGTGGTTGGATGATGTTAAATATTACGCAGAACATTACGGAAAAATAATGGAGGTAATTGATGCATTGGGTAGCACAGACAGTTCCGCTGTTGCAGCTGTAAAATCATTGCCTTCTGAACAGCTATTGGAAGATATTCTGTTCATTTATTCTAATTTTAAAATCGTGTCCAAAAGCATCATCCTGTTAGAATCGTCTAAACTACAACTCTCAGAAGCCCTTAATATAGTGGATAAAGTATCACAAACCGTTATCCAAAATAACAATTCACTAATTTCAGAAAAAATGAAATGTAAGTTGAGAAACATTATTGCTAAAAATTCTGCCTATTCACAACTTCGTATTATAAATGATGTACTATCAGGTCACGACAAAATATCTGAAATTGGTGTACTAAAAATTAGTGACTTTCCGTTCTTCAAATATGTATGTATTACATCGTGTGATGATGAACGTACATTATCCCAGTCTAAAAACTGTTTAAGTGACCATCGGAGGAGGTTACTTTGCAGTCGCTCCAAATGTACGTAACTCTTCACTGCAATGCACATATTCAAGGATGATGTGCGTATCTTACATTAAATTTTAAGAGTTAATATATCTCACTATAAAATAATTGTTTAGACATTTCCTACTTCAATGATCATTCATTATATTTCTTGAATGCAGGATACAGGTTTTATTGTAACCGCAGTATACTGCTCACTGTTTACATCAGAGGCATACTCCATCCATTGCACGCCCTCTTCTCATACAGTCTGTACCGCGTTCGCAGTAAACCTTGCGATTCTCGTGGCAATTCCACGAAGTCTACATATTACTATTGAGTGCATGACTGAACAAGAAACATCTGTCTTAGCAATTCAACTTCAGAAGCTATAAAGAAATGTGACGTTGTTCCGTACCTTTCCTGAATTTTTGGACTGGGCAGCTTCATCTTCAGGACTACAGTCGGGCCACACATCCGTCCACGAACGTTGACTGGAATCTCCTGCGCCTACAGTAGCCATTGTTCACTTGTTTTCCCACTTCCTTAGTCTTTCGCGCACTCAGTTGAACTTAACCTTCCCTTTTAATCACACACTTCACTCCTAAACTTCGTCAAATTAAGGAAAACTCTAATTTTAAAATGTTGCCTTATTTCATTTGCAATACTCTTTTGTCTAAATATTTATCTTCTGTTGTACATTTCATTTAACGATTCAAATACGTTTTAATTAACTCATTACAGATTCCTTCACAACCATCTGACCATCGGACAGCTACAAAATAGCAAAACAGTGGACGACTGATTACTAAATAGCTTACAAGAACAGATACGGGTGAACAACAATCCAATATTATTGTTAAAAATACTGAGAATGTGGCTTAATGTATTACAGATTGTGTATTGACGAAGAACAAAAATGAAAAAAATTCGTGCTTTAATACTTTACCTATCACAATATTGTTCTGAAGTTAATAAAACTTTATTGCTTATTAATACAACACAAGTACTTTCCTTGCTATCACGGTCGGGTATAAAATATTTATCGGAATAGTAATCATATATTATTTCCTCACTATACTATTTACGCCTAGGGTAAGTGAAGGTATCAACGCAATGCAGGTCATAACTCCAGCTAATATTTTATAATTAGTTACTTGAAAATCTGCATTGGCAGCCCTGGTTAGAGAAGTGTGGTGCTGAGAGAAACCTTTCTGAAACATTTGGAACCAAAAATAAAACGGATTTCTGATGTTACTGAGAGTTTAATAACTTTTAAGTGAAAAAGTGCGCTCTTGAGCTGATCGTACAGTAAATTGAATATTATATTCTGCATTAAGTAAGTACAGATAATTGAATTTGAAATACAGTGAATGATAAAATGTTATGAGAAATTCCTTTATATGTGTTCTTAAGTTTAGTCCAGTGGTGTTGTCTTAAAATTTATAATATTACATTATGGTAATTGAGGGGGATGCTCCAAGATTTATGCAACGCCAGCAGATCAGCAGGCCTCCTGATGAATATGACCAAGACACAAGTAATGTCGAACGGGCCGGAGTCACCCATAATAATTGATGGTGCAGAACTACAATACGTATCTGAATACGTATACCTAGGACAGCTAGTCTCCTTTCATCAGAAGACAGAGAAGGAAATAAAACGAAGGATTTCTCTCGCGTGGAAGGCATTCTGGAGTCTCAAGTTCATCATACTGGAGGGAACACTCAGCAAGAAACTCAGAGTAGAAATATTGGAGACCTGCGTAACTCCTGTACTGTTATATGGGTGCCAGACGCGGTCTCTTACTGCCAAACTTCGTAACAGTCTCCAAATGTGCCAAAGAAAGATGCTGAGAAAGATACTAGGCTTATCACTGAGGGACAGAGTTCCAAACGAAGTGCTGCAAAAGAGGTCAGCAATTAAAGATCTAGCACTGCAAGCCACCAACATCAAATGGAAGTGGGGAGGCCATGTTGCACGACTTAGAGACGAAAGATGGACGCAGAAAGTCACACTATGGGATCCCCGCATTGGCAAGAGATCACCCGGAAGACCAAGACGAAGATGGGCCGACCTCTTCAGTGAACGAGTAGGAAGCCATTGGTCAAGCAGAGCAAGACATAGGGAAGACTGGAGAAACATAAGAAGACAAGTGAACAGCGACTAAAACCAGTGCGACAGAAACAAGCGAACAATACCAAAGTGTGCAGAATGTGAACCAAATGAACAATTCCACTCTTACGCGGAGTAGCTCACCGCGTGAGACAAATAGAGCTCTCCCTCTATAGGAGGAGGCCTTTGCCCTTAACGGGACATTTTTTTTAGGCTAATCATTTCAATTGAGGGGTTTGCCGGAAAAAGGGCGTATACGTCAATATGGTGAATTGAGATACAGGCAATCTAAGATTTTAAAACGCACTTGAATAAAATGTTATACAGATAATGAACAAAATTATACATTAAATTAAAAATCTTAGAGAGTATAAATGTTTTGTAGCATTTAGGCAATTTATATTATTAAATTTCCTTATATTTGTACCATATAAAACTTCGGTCTATACGCCCTTTATCCATATAATGATTTGCTTAGGGGATTTAATGTAGATTTCAGATTTAAATTTCACACGGAATTGAAACAAAGATACATTTTATGACATTTATTATCTACTTATAAAGTAATTTACATTATTTCAGATATACTGAGTAGACATTAAGTACGCAAAGCAAAATCTCTGAATATAGGCTAACAGAAAAAGAAAATCTCGATTTTGTGTGAACGTAAATAAATAAAATTTACTCTTTGTATAATCCTGATAACAATAAGCCCAAAAATCTGAATATTGTAACAAATCTCTTTATAGAACATAAAACATTTCCGTCTGAATGTATGAGTTTCATAAGTTTGTTTACTCTTAAAGCAAGGACAATAATGAACATAAAAAGCAGTCAAAGGAAACAACTGGACTGACTAAACTGAACTATATATATTTGCTCAGTCTCTACCAAGAGAAAACACACACAGTACGGTATGCGGTAACGCTCAGCACTAGCTCTGCTTGTAGACTGACTGACTAAATCGCGCACGCACGCACGCACGCAGCCCTGTCCTGCAGGTATGTACAGTACAATAAAAACAAAATTTCGCTACTATAATTATCCACTACATTTTAAACAGTTTTCCCGAAGAAGGGCGTAGAGGTCTATCCGCGTTTCTTCCGGCAAACCCCTCAATTATTCATTTAAAATAGAATTTGCTGTTGCAGGTAATAACGCCATTTCGTTACGAGAATAAACTTTAATTTAGTATATAATAATAGCGGTTAATTTAATCGTCTCTAACTTAAGGATAATCGACCGGACTTGGATACACGAAACCTGCGACATGAGTAGCACAAAGAAAACTGGACTCTTCACTATGTGAAGACGGTTGTGCACCACTCAATGACATTCACCTTGATTTAATTCTTTTAAGCTATGTCGTAATGAGTATTGAGATTTTTTTGTTGTCCCTAATCATTTATAGTTGTTTAATTCTATAGCATAATCTTGCATTTGTCACTTTTCTTTATAAACATTTTTTCTGGCCTAAAAAATAAGCGGCGTTATTGTCTTCACTATAGGTAATAGCGCCATTATGCGTCATACTTTTATTTACTTGTATTGTTGTAAAACCTTGTCACAATTACAACTTTCTGAACGTACACTCCATAGGAAAGGCTGCAAATGATTAATATGTAAAAGATGAATATTATTTTCCATATTTCTGATCAGTTGCAACCCATTTTTGAATTCATGGCATTAATACCTTCACTTAATCGACTTAAAAATATTCTTGTGAAGGTCGTTGGACTTCTATAATTCAGATTTCCAAAACATCTTCACTTCATTTCCGATCAAGAAATACTTCGGAAATATCAGGAGCCTATTATTTTTATTAAAAATAATGTATTAAGAGCTGTTTCTTCTGCTATTATACAGGGACATCACTTTATTTTTACCTGCATTTTTATTGTACCTGCGTTTCTGAATGTACTTGACTTCCACCCCTTTCACTAATGTTCTTGCTCCCGTGAGACACACAAACTTACGGCCGCTGTTGCATTCGAAGTCTGCTAGCAGTGAAGTAAATAGTACAGAGTATAGTGTGTTTCAGAAATATGGTTGCGTTTTCTATAGAAGAAAGAGTTTATATTATTGAAGCTTATTTCCAGGGGCAGGTATTTATGGAGATTAATTTTATCATTTGTGTTTTTTAATATTGGTGTCGGCGGAGATTGTTGGAGATTGATTTGTACTCTTGGCAGGTATTAATGGAAATTTTGGAAAATACAATTATTTTGAAATTGGAGTATTAACTCAGTATGAATATTACTTTCCAAATAATTAACATTAAAGGTTCGTTAGATTCTGGTAAAGGTGCGGTATGGCCAATTGACAATATTTGTTGGATTGAGACTGTATTTAACACACATTCATTAAACACGAAAAAAACTTGCAACCCTCAAATTCACACTTTCAAATTATTGGTGAAATGTTGAATTCTCCGTCTTTTGAGTTCACTAATGTAATCAGAACACCTAGAATACCATGTAATGTAGCCTACTTAATGTATAACAAATTCAAAAGAAATAAAGTCCTAAAAAAGGACTCAGAATATGAAATTCGCTATAAAACGACGCAATAGTAATAATTCGCGAATGTGTTCATATTTCGCTATTAGAACTCTATTTCACGATTTGTCGAGATTGTTTTATCCGCATATTATTAATCAGAATCACTTAATTCGTAAAGATTAGTAAAAATCTATTGTATATCTATTATGTCGTGATTTTCGCGATCTCCATAAACACCTGGCCCTGCTTATTTCGCACAGGTACGGTGTGTAGCATAACTGAATAACTTTATCTGTGTGGACTGAGCAGAAATGAAGATTAGAGTTACCGAAAGTACGGTAATATGCTGAATAAAGTAGCCATTATATAATGAATACAACCGCCTGAAGAGTTGAGTTTGTGAAAAAAAACTGTTACTACTCTACTGCATTTTGATAAAATATCGTAAAAGTAATAATCAAACTGGAAATCGTAATATCGTATTTCCCTGTAACATAAATGGATACATTACTTTTCTCTCCTCCTATACCTAGTAAAATGATTTGTTTACATATTGCACTCGTAACACCAAACTCCTGTAATGGAAGGGGATAACAGTGTTTCCGAGTAAAACCAGATTAATGTTAAAAATGCTAATAAAAATAAAGTGATGTCCCTGTACTTTTTATTAATCTGACATAAATTAATTATACTGAGCAGAATACACCTAAAACTCAAAATTTTCGAGATTTTATCTTTAATCTTAAATTTAACATGTTTCATTAAAAATAGTTAATGATTTTTTTTTTACATTTATTGCAAACTAAAAACTTTACACGAGATCTTTACGGAACTGGTTGCAGCGTACTGGAAAGCCACGTGCAATCATATTTGCTCGCGACCAGATTAGAACGCATGTTCGTAAATTACGAAACACATCTTCCCTCTGTCAGTTCTTATCTAGGACGACTAATAACAAAAATATATGAACTTAAATAACTTATAAGTAGAGATATTTAGTTTTCGCAAAGTACAGATTCACGAAATTCGGGTTTTCAATAGATGAGAGCAAAACTGTTACGTTTCCAAGCCCTCCTCAATGAAAACATCGTAAGATTAAACTCGCGAAATAACGCGAAATTTTGTGTATACGCGAAGATTTTTAGCACGAATTCTTTAATTGTTTCGAAATTTGTGTTTTTCATGGGGATTTTTTATTTTTTTACGAAATTTCAAATTACAAAGCCCAAAAATTGATGTCTGTGTAGGCTTAAAAATTTTTACAAATAATTTACTGACCGATCAGCGCATTTAGCGCTATACAGACCACTCTAAATTAACAGATACAATGTGTGACATTGAATTGAGGGCAGACAGAATTGGACTCTTCTGTGAATAAGAAATTGTTAAAAAGTAAGCTATATAATACAAGATCGATGTGATGAGAATAAATTTTGGTTCAATATTACATCCATGGGAAGTGGACTCTTGATTCTCGTACTAAAGGTACATTTACTTCCAAGAGAATAGTGGACGGTGCCTGGAACTTTTTCTAGGTTGTCATAAAATTCTTTGCGTGTGAATGAACAAATTGTTTGAGTGTATTAATACAGTTTCTCTGTGTAGTTGGCTGTTACGGATAAACCAAGAAGAATTGAGTGAATTCGTAGGACTTTGTATTGAAATGACTGGATGCGTTTTATTTCACGGGTATAGCAATTCCACCCCAGACAGGATAGGTGTGAAGCACTAGAGATCGTAATAGAAATGTGTGGATTAGCATGCAATTTTGTAGCTTTAGTGTTGCGCAAATTTTGAATTCAACCGAATTTTGAATATATTATTCAAATAGGATTTCGAGTGACTTCATTTTTAAATATAAAATAAAATAGCATGAATTTTTTGCGATGTATTTTAGTTTATATTATTCACGCAGTGTAGGAAATTGTTGCACAAATTTCTCTATACAACATGTAAGTGCCGATAGAAAACCTTAAATGTTGCTAAAATGTACAAAGAACCTTAGGATTCGATTGATCATTCAGATCTCTAATCTTTGTAGGGCTGTACAATAATGTATTTTCCACCATGCGATTCAAAAGTTACATCCCAATGGAGATGATAGTCTCTATATGGAGGAAAACCAGTGAATTTTGAAGACGAAAAATGCTTTAAAATATATTTCGACATGTCAAAAATGTATGTAATGCACATTTAAGCCCTTGGTAGCACAGCGACGCCATTTTTAAAGATGTTGTGCACAGGATTTTCAAGGCAAAAGAAGGTTAAATAAGATAGGAAACTAATACATTTTCGAAAAAAAAAAACATTTTAAAATAATATTTGATATGTGAACAGTATGAAAAATACATTAAACAATATTTAAAGCGCATTTTATAGCCTTTTTAGTTGCTGTGACGCTATTTTTAAAGCTCTGGTGGACCAATTTTTAAATGCACTAAACTTTAATTGCAATTTTTCGTAACTTGCTTTATTGTCATCAAAACGTTATGTATCTCCGTAAATGTTAATGCTACATGAATGATATTTGGTATACATATTCTCTAAGCTATTAGGAAAAATTTTTCTGTAATATAAATTTATTTCATTGTATTTGATAAGTATGCTCCATATGTCTATAAAAGTACCTCTAAAATTAATTCTTAAAATGCAGTAAATTGTTTACCTTAACATTTTGAAAGCAGACATCAAAATTGTGCTACAGATATTATGAAGAACCTACATTTGGAGTAAAGTGCCACATAATTTTGAATTTATCTTACAAATGGCAGAAATATATCAATTTTAGTGATCATCTGTATTCTGGTGTATGTATTTTTTTTTTAATTTGGGCCTCAATTTTTTTTTAATAATCTCGAACTTGGTTGTTATAACAATGATATTTCTACTATACAAATCTGCCTTTCAGGCAGAAGCTCCCTGAGAGCAGCTTTGAATAATTTCAAGGAAAAGATTGTTCCGGGGCCGGGTATCGATCCCACGAAGAAATGTGACGGTGTAGTGTATGGTTCCTGGGGTAGCTCAGCCAGTAGAGCATTCGTGCGCTAAGCAAAGGGTCCCGGGGTCGATACCCGGCCCTGGAATAAACTTTTCCTTGAAATTATTCATGATATTTGAGCCGTTCAGAGCAAAGGTGGTGTAAGTCAAAATTGGGTATTGAGGTTTAAAGTAAAAGTTCTGTAAAATACAGCGCAAAGTAGCAATTAATATGGCCTTCTTGCCATCCACTGACTACTAATCTATACTAATAATAAATCTGTAGCCAGAATTTTTCTGGTAATTTTCGATTTTCCGAAAATAATTGCTGTTAACATGTATAATCAACCATCCTGAAACCGAAAATCGCTTTTTTGAAATTTTTGTTTGTATTTCTGTCTATCTGTCTGTCTGGATGTTTGTTACCTTTTCACGCGATAATGGCTGAACCGATTTATATGAAAATTGAAATATAAATTAAGTTCGTTGTAACTTAGACTTTAGGCTATATGGCATTCAAAATACTTTATTTAAAATGGAGGTTATAAGGGGGCTTGAATTAAATAAATCGAAATATCTCCCTTATTATTAATTTTTGTGAAAAATGTTGCATAACAAAAGTTTATTTAAAAATGATTTCCGATACGTTTCATTCAAAGCAAAATTTTAATGGGACCAAATTGCACCAAAAACGGATGTTCTCTGAACCAAATGATCATATTCTAATTATTTGCATGAAATAACAATTAAGAAATATGTTAAAGGAATTATCATTGCACTAAATGAGTGGTCTCTGGACCAAAATGATCGCATTTTAATTATTTAAATACAATTTAAATTAAGTAACATATTAAACGATTTATCCTTCTATCAAACACGAATGTTCCCTGGACCAGATGTCGTATTTTAATTATGTAATTATTTTATATTTATTTCTAACAAGTGCAGCGGAGCGCACGGGTACAGCTAGTAGTTTAAATAAATTGAATATTAATTGCTACTTTGCGCTGTATTTTACAGAATGTTTACTTTAACCCTCATTAGCCATTTTGACTTACACCACTTCTGCTCTGAACGGCTCATTTCTACGTACGGTACACAAAATGAAAAATGTGCATATTAGGAAAATAATTTAAAAAATACAATCCTCTCACCTTAAGTAACACCGAAATTATGTTCTTTTGTGCAAAATAACACCGAAATTACGTAAATTTTATATCAAAATTTAAGAGTTTATTCACCGTAAAATAGAATCTCTACTTATAAGTTATACAGGGACATCATTTTATTTTTACTTGCATTTTTATTGTACCTGCATTTCTGAATGTACTTCACTCTCACCCCTTCACTGATGTCCTTGCTCCCGTCAGACACACAAACTTACGGCCGCTGTTGTATTCGAAGTCTTCAAGCAGTGAAGTAAACACTGCAGTGTATAGTGTGTTTCATAAATATGATTGCGTTTTCTATAGAAGAAAGAACCTATATTAATAATATCGTACTAAAAATTATATTCAAGAAACGATAAATTCAATTTCAGAGAATATGCTTCAAACTGTTTTTAATAATATGCGTACTGAATTGAAGCCTGCATTGTAATGAACGGCAACCATTTTCAGCAACTTGTTTAAAAATTCAGATTAGCTTTTTTTGAATTGAGGTGGCTAGAAGCAAAGGAATGCTAGTGACATTTGTAATAACATGAGTTAAGTGCATCCAGTGTAAGCAAAAGTATCTAAAATTTTAGTGACATCGCATCACACATCAAAATTTAAATAAAAATTTCACCGATTTTACGAAAGCTTAAATATTTAAACCCCATTTTCTCAAAAGTAACTTAAGTGCACTTACAGCCCTTTACTTATGACCCCCTCAATTTAAATGCTCACTCTATATTCTATGTTAACACCAATAATTAATATGCTAAGTAAAGTAGACATTACATAACGAACATAGCCGCCTGAAATGTTCAGTTTTTTGAAAAAACAATTTTACTACTCTACTGTATTTTGATAAATTCCGTAAAAGTGATGATCAAACTGAAAATAGTAATATCGTATTTCCCTACAACATAAATGGATACACTACTTTTCTCTCCTCCTATACCTAGTAAACTGATTTGTTTACATATTGCACTAGTAACATCAAACTCCTGTAATGGAAGGGGGCTACAGTGTTTCCGAGTATAGCCAGGTTAATGTTAAAAATGTTGGTAAAAATAAAGTGATGTCCCTGTACAATTAAGTACGATAAAACCAGAAAAATATCACTGATAACTAAAAAAAACTTCACAAGCTATCCACAAGAGAAATATTTACAGCAACGAGAGACAAACTTTCGGTGCGACGTCGCCGTCGGCGAAAGAAAGGAAGTGCTAGTTTTCTTCTTATCGAATTGTTTTCCACGCTCTATACCAAAACGCTAAACCAATTTAGGAATTCCTGCAGGACCGACACACGCTCACTCGCGTCCTAATCCTACCTTTCCCTCGGGTTGTAGGCCTACACTTTCTCCGTCTCGAACAGTCGCTTTCGGCCGCACTACACCGAAATTCTTGCGCAGGGTGAGAAGTGTAGGTTTCTTAGCGGCACCGTCCATCTCATACGATCGTGTTCTACTCAGTCCCTTCAGCTCATCCTCGGACACGCTACCCGTGCATTTATTCGATTCCAAGTCAGCTGGAAGGCTTTGTTTCAACCTCCTCGCCCACGTGTTTTATGTCGTTATGTGATGGTCAGTCTGCTCGCGTCACGTCATTCTCCAGCAAGTTCAACACTGGCGCACGTTTGCATAAAAATGAACCTGCCAAAGGCATCTGTAATAATTCTACAAGCTGTTTTTAAGCGAGGAAAAAACATGAGAGATAATATCAGAAGATAATGTTCCAAACAACCGGTTAGGCCTATCAGTAGGGCTACAGCTTTGATATGTATGACCTAATAACTCTGAATATATGCGTGCACTTATGCCCTGAAAATACAAAAATATTATCAAAACATTAAGAATACTGTCCTTACTTACTTACTGGCTTTTAAGGAACCCGGAGGTTCATTGCCGTCCTCACATAAGCCCGCCATCGGTCCCTATCCTGAGCAAGAACAATCCAGTCTCTATCATCATATCCCACCTCCCTCAAACCCATTTTAATATTATCTTCCCATCTACGTCTCGGCCTCGCAAAAGGTCTCTTTCCCTCCGGCCTCTCAACTAACACTCTATATGCATTTCTGGATTCGCCCATATGTGGTAAATGCCCTATCCATCTCAAACGTCTGGATTTAATGTTCCTAATTATGTCAGATGAAGAACACAATGCGTGCAGTTCTGTGTTGTGTAACTTTCTCCATTCTCCTGTAACTTCATCCCTCTTAGCCCCAAATATTTTCCTAAGCATCTTATTCTCAAACACCCTTAACCTATGTTCCTCTCTCAAAGTGAGAGTCCAAGTTTCACAACCATAAAGAACAACTGGTAGTTGTATAACTGTTTTATAAATTCCAACTTTTAAATTTTTTGACAGCAGACTGGATATAAAAGCTTCAAAGTTGCAAAGACGACCTCAGAAGAGTAATACTTATTGTTGTCAACAGAGCGAAAAAGTGCACTCAGCTGTCGAAATGTATTGATATAAGTTAATGTACGTAAGAAGTATTTTTTATTTTATTTTATTGGGTTATTTTACGACGCTGTATCAACATCTAGGTTATTTAGCGTCTGAATGAAATGAAGGTGATAATGCCGGTGAAATGAGTCCAGGGTCCAGCACCGAAAGTTACCCAGCATTTGCTCGTATTGGGTTGAGGGAAAACCCCGGAAAAAACCTCAACCAGGTAACTTGCCCCGACCGGGATTCGAACCCGGGCCACCTGGTTTCGCGGCCAGACGCGCTGACCGTTACTCCACAGGTGTGGACACGCAAGAAGTATATGTAGGCCCTAATCATTTAGTCATATGTATGTTCTTCTTGACACTTGTAACGATTGTTATGCGAACAGCTATATCTCACATCCACTTAAAATTGGACATATATATTAAAGTAGTTTTACTGAGAAGAGTCCATACTACTTCCTCTGAAATATTTACTATCCCTTCTGAATCACCTTGTATATTTTTATTTAACGACACTGTATCAACTACTAGGTTATTTAGCGTCACTGGGGTTGGTAATAGTGAGATTGTATTTGGCGAGATGAGGCCGAGGATTCGCCATAGATTACCTGACATTCGCCTTACGGCTGAGGAAAACCTCGGAAAAACCCAACCAAGTAAACAGTCCAAGCGGGAATCGAACCCACGCTCTACCGAAACTTTAAATCGGCAAGCAAGCGCCTTAGCCGGTAGCCATCAACTTGTATATCTATAACTTTTAAAATAATTATTGTTGACAGAGGAAAAAAAATACATAATACTGGTTCGTGATTTCCTGACTTCGTTGTATCTCTAAACACCGAACTTCATTTTTTTTACGACGCATTAAATTTCTGTTACATCAATAGAACGTGTGAAGTTGTACTTTGAACTTTCAATAATCCAGCGCTTGGTTTTTCGCATCGCCAGCAATTTTAGCATCATCGAGACTATTCATAAGCACCGGTACTCCATGACCATGTGATCGTTATGACGTAATACTACAAACGAATACAAATAATAGAAACAAATGCAGCCTCTATGGGTGGGAGATCACAGAAGGGAACGTTCACAGATGGCATATTCACGCTATATCATTGTATTCTAAATATAGAATGTCCTCTATCTATGAACGGAAAATATATTATTGGAACTTCAGACATCACGTGAAGTTGAATTATGTATTCCTTATCGATTGTAGCATATCTCACAGAATAAGTATGTTAATAGAAGTGTGTAAAGGGTGATTCTGAACACGCCATCGTCCATGGATCTTCTTACGCTTAAGTCAACGGCATGATCTAAGAACAGCGAGCAGAAGTTTTGCTTGGAGGCTCCGTTCGGACATGGGTTTGATTACCTCTCAGGTTGATTACATGGCTCAGTTTCTTCTGAGATTTCTTCCAATTATAAAGTGAATGTCAGATAATTTCACAGCGAGTCCTCGGGATTAACTTGTAAAATAATCTCGCTGTCTTCAATGCGATTGAAGGTAAATCGCCAATAGATTGGTAGAGGATTATTTACAACTAATAAAAAGATGTCCTTAGAGGAATGTAAAGTATTAAAAGTCAAACTGCAATTTGTAGAGTACTGTACATCAAATAAACAGCTTACATTTTCATTGTTGTACAGTGTAGCCTGAAGGCGCAGACACACAGCTTACATGTCGGGGGTGATAGAAATTGGATTTATCCCAATTCCTGAATTTGTCCATTGTTCTTCGAGCGGTAAGGGATCTCGTATTGCCCTTTTGCAAGAGAATTCTATTTCGATTACGTACCTAATTCCGGGTGTCTCTCTCTCAAAAACACGATGAAGTCATTGCACCTGTTGAGAACAAAGATCCGCATCGACTGCAAGTTCGTGTGAAACAAACTCTCAGTGAATCACACTTTTAAAATTTCTCCGTTCACATAATAATATTTGGGTCCGAACATATTTTAACGACGACTTCGGGAGACTGATGGGGATCGAGCCATTGTTTCGAAGTGTCAAGTTTGCGGTAATATTCATTTTTATTATACGTGATAATTCTCCTCATAAAAAACATGGTTTATTTAAAGATGCTCGCAACTGCAGAGGTTTTATCAGCGTCGTCGGTGTGCCGGAATTTTGTCCCGCAGGAGATCTTTTACGTGCCAGTAAATCTACTGGCATGATCCTGTAATATTTAAGCACACTTAAATGCCATCGACCTGGGCCAGGATCGAACCCGCAACCTCGCGCACAGAAGGCCAGCGCTATACCAACTGCGCTACCGTGGCCGACTTCTCATAAATCTATCATCCATGGGATTAGAGATAAGCTAACGACAGGTATGCACTCTGTGTTGAGCCTGTTCAGGCGTCAATGCATGAAGTGCAGGTCTTCAACTAATTTATGATTTTCAAAACATTTTAATGTGGCGATGTAATATATATTTTGAAGCATGAAGTTCTTCTGACAACCTATGAGTACTTTTATATATTTTACTTCCAAAACTCTGCGTAAAATACCTTAAGCCGGTGGTCGTCAGCACTCGCTGAAATGTGCTAAGGGTACACGGTGCTGTCCCGTGTATGTATGTATGTATGTATGTATGTATGTATGTATGTATGTATGTATGAATGTATGTATGTATGTATGTATGTATGTATGTATGTATGTATGTATGTATGTATGTATGTATGTATGTATGTATGTATGTATTCACACTGCAGTGGGTATATACCCGGTGGCAGTGGTAACTAATTACACTCAATAATGACAATAATAAACTTATTAATTAAAAATACAATTAATAATAATACTAATAATTAATACTAATAATAATAATAATAATAATAATAATAATAATAATAATAATAATAACAAGGAATATACTAAATGAAATGAAACGATCACTTAAAATAACATTTGAAATAAATCTAATTTGTATCTTTAAACTAAGATCGAACTAAAACCCACGAGTACCTTTCAAATTACACTCATTTCGCTGTCAACTCACTCACTGCAATGGAACTACGATACATTTCACTGATTCTATCCTGATTTCACAAACACTTCAAAAACATTTCACTGTTCAAATACTATGCACTGCCACTATAAACTATAAAGCTTCACTGACAGGAACACGTTTCACTTACACAGCACATTTCATTGACACGACATACTTCTTCACTGATACAACACACTTCACTGACACAACATAATTCTTCACTGATACAACACTTCAATAACAACATATCATTTACACCCTTTAAATACTGTGTATAATTACCGTCTATTAGTAAGTTCCTTAAGCCTTTTTTTAAATACATTTTTGGTTGTTGGTAAAGCCTTTAGTAAGTCTGCAGGTAAAGCATTCCAGTCCCTGATAGTACGATTGAGAAAAGAAAACTTTCCAGTGTCCGTCCTCTGTCTTCTTTCCCTCAATTTATATGAGTGGTCGTTCCTTGAAGAGTAATTTGGCGGTTGCAACCTATTGGACTTGTGCAACAGGGAGAGATAGAGAGCATAGACGCTAGCAGCTATGGAGTGCACTCTAGTGCGCTGCGTTTTCCGCGGGTAAGAGAGACTAGCCCCAGCGTGCTCTGTGCTGACGACCTCTGCCTTAAGCCTTCCAGGATGTTATAAATATTTAATATCACCTTCTCCATTATTGAAACGCTGAACGTTGTGTATATGCTCACTTACAACACCTTCACCCTCGACATAACATACTTTTCAAGCTGAGGCAGCGCTTTACAATCTTGTTTTGAGTAGTTCTTCAGAAGAACTCTAATCACAGACTTTATCGCCTCCATTTTATGCTCTTTGTATTAACCATTGACAACCATCATGTGCTCGCAATACGAAATAATAACACTATTGTAGTGTCGTGTAAATTGAATTGCCCAACAAAATATTATCGTTAAAATCTTACAAAATACTAAACTTTAAAGAAACAACATTTCTTATGAGAAAATGTAATATTTTTCAAATTAACTTCTTGCCAAAGGCTAGTTACGCTCATCTAAAATATTCCATTGCCTAAAACTATTAGGAATTAAAGGGTTCGAAAAAATAACTGAGACAACTAAGAGTTGCCATTGGTTAAGTAAGAATTCAAAATGTATTTTAATACAAGCTCTCTACTACTGAAGGCTTGAGAATGAAGCCTCGTCAAGTGATGTCAGTTCATGGCATCGAAAAATAGACTATAAATACCACAGTGATATGTACAGTAGTGGGAAAAAAAACCGGACCGACGGAATAATCAAAGTCCCCGAAATGAGTCACTGCGCATGCCACGCCCGCATTCACAAGATAGCGAGTAATCTATTGAAATTGTCGTAGTTTCGACTGCTGACGTAGCCCATTTCGAAAGCCATTAGAAAATAAGCTGGTAAAATTCATTGTCTGGGAATAATAATTTAATTAAGTAGTAAAATATCGCTGCAGTCGAAAAGTACTGGGAATAAATTTGAGTAAGGAACAAACGGTTGTCAGCCCACATTGAGGTCTGTGATTATAGAGGGAAAAATTGGATTGGTGTCGGTTAGAGTTCCCGAGTAGCTCAGTAGTAGAGCGTTGGTACGTTAAACCAAAGGTCCCGGGTTCGATACCCGGCTCCGGAACAATTTTTCCCTCGAAATTATTCAAATCAACTTTACAGGGAGTTATACCTGAAATATTGATTTGCATAATACACGTCACTGTTCGTTAACAGAAAACCACAATTTAAGTCACACGGAGCTAGTGTGCACTCGAAGTTGGTTGCTTGACGGTTGTCAGCCCACTTTGAGGTCTGTGGATATAGAGGGAAAAATTGGATCGGTGTCGGTTAGAGTTCCCGAGTAGCTCAGTGGTAGAGCGTTGGTACGTTAAACCAAAGGTCCCGGGTTCGATACCCGGCTCCGGAACAATTTTTCCCTCGAAATTATTCAAATCAACTTTACAGGGAGTTATACCTGAAATCTTGATTTGCATAATACACGTCACTGTTCGTTAACAGAAAACCACAATTTAAGTCACACGGAGTTAGTGTGCACTCGAAGTTGGTTGCTTGACGGTTGTCAGCCCACTTTGAGGTCTGTGGATATAGAGGGAAAAATTGGATCGGTGTCGGTTAGAGTTCCCGAGTAGCTCAGTGGTAGAGCGTTGGTACGGTAAACCAAAGGTCCCGGGTTCGATACCCGGCTCCGGAACAATTTTTCCCTCGAAATTATTCAAAAAATAGTTTCCTTCCCAGGCAGGATTCGAACCACTAAAGTCTTAGTTACCAGTCTATCGTGTTCTGGAGTGAACAAGGCTCTGAAATCAGCTACAAGGGTCAGTCCGTTTTTTTTTTTTCGCTACTGTACAGAGCATTTTCCAGAAGGTACATCAGTCTTAACTGCATTATGTTTTAAAATACAGGACAAATACCAACGATGTCTTTGTTGTCTCTGGTAAAATGCCATACAGACCGACCTCTATTATAAATTAAAACTGTCGGGGAAGAAAGGCTCAGATGCTATTGACGTAAAATCGATGAGATTAAGTTTTCCTTACTCCTTTACAGATTATGATGGAAGTAGTAACAAGGAGAAAATCTCCTTCCAGATCACCGATTCTGATGTCAACATTTCGGATGGCAGTTAATTATGTAAAACGAAGTACAGAAACTAAAACACGTTATAAAGTTCCCCCGTTCTTCGCAACGAATTTGCGGCGTGCCTCCTTTTCAATGTACACATCTTAATTCAACCGAGTTTGTGGCTAACAAGTTTGCTTTCAATACAGGCGGCCGGATACGATGCTGGGCTAGTCGTGATGTAATTTGTGGTAGACAAAGCAGTAGTTGCAGAAGTATTGTATGTGTGCTCCCGCTTCCTATTATCATTCCATCAACACTTTCCACTTTTACCTTTATCTCTATTACACTGGTCGACAAGGTTTTTGTAACATGAATGAAAACAAACATTTTGAGTCAAGTCCGATGTGCTATTAACGAATATGAGTGTGAAAATGTTCCATGATTCTTAATTTTTTTAAATCATGAAAATATATTAAATATAAAGAAAATTAGCAAACAAAATGTGGGTTACTGCATATTGGAGTTCTTGAAGAGTTTAGAGAAATCTTTCTGCTCAAAGTTCTACTTGGATTTCATTCTTGAAGATTTGAAAAGAGCTATCAGCGATTAGCTGTATGTCGTATTTGAGAGTTTGCTAAAAGGTAGGATGTTTGTCTCTTTTATAACTTTATTACTCTAAGTATCGGGATGACAGGAAATTACTACGGCGGTAGCATTTCAGGGATAAGAAGTGATATTTTATTTTCAATTTAGATTTGGTTTTGTCTGTGATGAGTGGTTTTAAGTGAGTGTGAAATGTTTCTTGTAATGGAGAAATTCCGCTGCGCAGTTTCTGTTATCTACAGAGCTATTCATAAGTCCACGAAACATTAAAAAAATGCATAACTAATAAACTACACAATGGATAACAAATTACATAGGTTGGATAAAAAGTTATGGCAACACTGCTGTCACATGACGATGGTGCGTTCAAGAGCTGCCAGCTGTATGGACATGAACAAGGACTGTAGATGAGTTAGTGCAGCCAGCGGCGACAATACTCTGTCAATCTACTGTAGTGTGTAGAATGTTGACTTTCATAGGGACAGTGCAAGTGCCCTAAGACCATTTTTACAAAACTTGAGCAACGTTCCTGGATCAAAATTGATGTGGCACGAGGTCGTAGTGCACAAGAATGTTTTCAGGGACTGCGTGAAGCACCACCACCTTCGCTCAGCGCTCAGGAGAAAACGACGACACTTGGGGGTACAGAACCCCATCATTCTTCATGACAATGCAAAGAGTCACACCGCTGCTGCTGTCAAGGACCTTCTGCGCCGCTGGCAATGGGAGATTCTGGAACATCCACCGTAGTCACCCGATATGAGTCCATGCGATTACGTTTTCTTCACCAAAGTGAAAGGACCACTGTGAGGGATCCGGTACAATACCAGAGATGAACTTAACTGTGCTATAGAGAAGTCAGTACGGAACATCAACAAAGATGGACGCGCTGATGGTGTACGACGCCTTCCAAACATTTGCAAAAGGTGATAAATAAGG
Organism: Periplaneta americana; assembly: GCF_040183065.1. NCBI lineage: Eukaryota > Metazoa > Arthropoda > Insecta > Blattodea > Blattidae > Periplaneta > Periplaneta americana. Next base: position 138,233,714 of record NC_091130.1, read on the forward strand.
AGGGGTGACTATATTGAAGGTACGTAAATGTTGTACCTACCCCTGTGAAAAAAGCCATGTCAGAATTATCGAACTGTTGCCATTACCTTTTATCAAACCTTTTGTATATTACACTAAGATAAAGGTAAAACTCTTCAAGTTTTGTTACATACCTCACAGATGCTTACTGTACTATGTCCACCTTTGCTAATGCTAGGGTGACAAGACGTCCTCTTATGTCTGGACATGTTCTCCTTTTTAAGGGGGTCCGGGCGGATTTTTTGAAAATGAAGAAATGTCCTACTTTTCGTAATTTCTATGTCTGATATTTTGAAATTGTCTAAAAATGAGGATGGAATGAGCCAATGGATTTCTCTTATAAGCGAAAAAGAAGAAAGCTACCGGCGCAGCTCAGTCGGCTGAGGCGCTCGCCTTCCGCCCGGACGCGGGTTCGATTCCCACTTAGGCTGATTACCTGGTTAGGTTTTTCCGAGATTTTCCGCAACAGCAAGGCGAATGTCAGGTAATCTATGGCGATTCTTCGGCCTCATCTCGCCTGAAACCATCTCGCTATCACCAATCCCATCGACGACAAATAACCGAGTAGGTGATACAGCGTCGTTAAATAACCAACTTAAAAAAAGAAGAAGAATGAGATAGAGATGACGATGATGATGGTTGATCGATGTCATCTCTTTAAGGTTTAAATTGAATTTTATCACCTTCAATTTGCAGAATATGATTTGAAATTACCTAAGTTAAGGACTATAGCATCAAATGTCATTTAAGCCTGTTGTGTAAATAAGATTTCTGTCGCCGAGAGTAGGGAAAGCTGACTGGTACTAATGACCATTAATTAGCAAAGTGTAGCTGAGACGGAGTGGTTGTGTGGGAGAGACGGGATAGGTCACGTTGCCGCTCATGTATAGTGCACGAGATGTGCGGTTCGATAATGTAGGCAGCCCGCACGACTCTACTCAGGTAGCGTTAAAGACGTTTGTCTCTCTTCCCGCGTAAAGATCTACACAACAAAGGAATTTAACTTAAGTACCAGTTAATATTTTTTGTGCATATGCTTACGTACTCGAGGTTTAATTCCAGACTCCAAAATTGAATTTAAATTGCTATGTTTTCTAGAAATGTTACTTATTTTTAGTATTTTTAATCACTAGATATATTACGTAAATTAGTACTTTTTGTATATCTTTTTTGATTTTATCTTAGTACTTGCATTTTTTTGTGTCATCTCCTCTTTTTGCATTCATGCTTTATTTATTTTTTGTATTTGTACGTTCCTTTCTTTTTCTTATTTACTTCACACTGTACTTGTTTTTCTTTATTTGATTTTTTCTGTTGATGTGGTAGAGAAAGCCTGATGGCCTTAACTCTACCAGATTAAAAAAGTAAATAAATAAATTTTATAGTAGAACGGATCTAATAATTGTATTTAAAAGTTATAAAACCGATTTCAGATTTCTAATACAAAAACACAATTGACACTATCAAATAACACAAGCAAATGTATACAGCCCCAACATAACAGACACCATAGAAAACATAAAATATATTCACAAGAAACAAAGAAACATAAATACAAAATAAGAAATACATTACACTAACAACGAAAATAAAAACACATGCAAGATTATCTTCTTTCAAGAAATTAAAATACATTGTATGCAAGATAAAAGAATAAAGAAAAAAACAGTTACAAGATTAAACTTCTTCCAGGAAATTAAAATGCACCATTGCATATAGAAAACAAAAATAAAAACACACAAGGTTGCACATTCTTTCAGAAAATTAAAATACATTATATACAGAACACGAAAATAAAAACACATACGAGATTACACCTTTTACAGAAAATTAAAATACACCATTGCATATAGAACACAAAAATAAAAACACACAAGATTGCACATTCTTTCAGAAAATTAAATACATTATATACAGAACACGAAAATAAAAACAGATACGAGATTACACCTTTTACAGGAAATTAAAATACACCATTGCATATAGAACACAAAAATAAAAACACACAAGATTGCACATTCTTTCAGAAAATTTAATACATTATATACAGAACACGAAAATAAAAACACATACGAGATTACACCTTTTACAGGAAATTAAAATACACCATTGCATATAGAACACAAAAATAAAAACACACAAGATTGCATATTCTTTCAGAAAATTTAATACATTATATACAGAACACGAAAATAAAAACACATACGAGATTACACCTTTTACAGGAAATTAAAATACACCATTGCATATAGAACACAAAAATAAAAACACACAAGATTGCACATTCTTTCAGAACATTAAATACATTATATACAGAACACGAAAATAAAAACACATACGAGATTACACCTTTCACAGGAAATTAAAATTCACCATTGCATATAGAACACAAAAATAAAAACACACAAGATTGCACATTCTTTCAGAAAATTAAATACATTATATACAGAACACGAAAATAAAAACACATACGAGATTACACCTTTTACAGGAAATTAAAATACACCATTGCATATAGAACACAAAAATAAAAACACACAAGATTGCACATTCTTTCAGAACATTAAATACATTATATACAGAACACGAAAATAAAAACACATACGAGATTACACCTTTTACAGGAAATTAAAATACACCATTGCATATAGAACACAAAAATAAAAACACACAAGATTGCACATTCTTTCAGAAAATTTAATACATTATATACAGAACACGAAAATAAAAACACATACGAGATTACACCTTTTACAGGAAATTAAAATACAACATTGCATACAGAAGATAGAAATAAAAACACACAAGACTGCACATTCTTTCAGGAAATTAAAATAAATTGTATACAGAACACATAAAATAAAATCATACGGTATACAAGATTGCACTTTTTTAATTAAAATATAACATTGCAGACAGAACACAACAATAAAACACATACAAGATTGTCCCTTGTTCCAGTAAATTAAAATACAACATCGCAGACGAATAGAAAAACAAAAACAACACAAGATTGCGCCTTCTTTCAGGAAATTGAAATATATTTTATACAGAACACAACAATAAAAACACATAGATCTACAAGATTAAACCTTCTTTCAGGAAATTAAAATGCAATATTGCAGCCAGCCAATATAAACACAGGTTAACCAACTTCGAAATTTAAGACACGGAATATTTAAGAACTCAATTCTCGCGGTGGTCTGGTCACATATACACGTAGCATATATGGAAAGTGTTTCTATTGAATTTCTGTGTTAGTTAAAAGCAATGATTGAACAAGAAATTATGTTACGGGCTCCTTGCTACAAAATATATGACGATCAAATAGTTTTTTGATGACAATAGAATGAATCTAGTAGGCTGTGATTGGAAACGAGAATGACAAAATTAAAACTTGGCCAAGTCTCATTTTCCCATTCACCGATCTCAGGCAAGCTTGTCGTTCATTGTGAGTGAATACTCATATTTTTAAATATATTTAATAATTTTTCCGTTTTCGTTCTCGTTGTCTTTTCCATTTACGGTTTATTATGAACCAGCCTTTAGCGGTCACCAAAATATTTTCTATTACATTAAAAATGTCCTACATCCCGAAATTACAAGTAAAGCAAATAGTTAAAAATAATTACGTACTATCAACTTGTCTAAAATGTATAAGCTATCGTCTCGAAGATGATGTAGATGTGTAGCTTGAACGGAATTAGTTTCCCTAAAATTGATATAACTTAAAAGATATGTGTGTGTCTAATATTACTAATACAATATTGCATTAGTAGTCATATTATATAACTGCTAATGTAATACTGTATTTTATATATAGCCCACAGTAATATTATAATACATTTTCTTATCAATGAACTCAGTAAAAATGGACATTACATCTATTGGACATACTTACTTACTTACAAATGGCTTTTAAGGAACCCGAAGGTTCATTGCCGCCCTCACATAAGCCCGCCATCGGTCCCTATCCTGTGCAAGATTAGTCCTGTCTCTATCATCATATCCCACCTCCCTCAAATCCATTTTAATATTATCCTCCCATCTAAGTCTCGGCCTCCCCAAAGGTCTTTTTCCCTCCGGTCTCCCAACTAACACTTTATATGCATTTCTGGATTCGCCCATACGTGCTACATGCCCTGCCCATCTCAAACGTCCGGATTTAATGTTCCTAATTATGTCAGGTGAAGAATACAATGCGTGCAGTTCTGCGTTGTGTAACTTTCTCCATTCTCCTGTAACTTCATCCCGCTAAGCCCCAAATATTTTCCTAAGAACCTTATTCTCAAACTCCCTTAACCTATGTTCCTCTCTCAGAGTGACAGTCCAAGTTTCACAACCACAAAGAACAACCGGTAATATAACTGTTTTATAAATTCTAACTTTCAGATATTTTGACAGCAGACTAGATGATAAAAGCTTCTCAATCGAATAATAACACGCATTTCCCATATTTATTCTGTGTTTAATTTTCTCCCGAGTGTCATTTATATTTGTTACTGTTGCTCCAAGATATTTGAATTGTTCCACCCCTTCGAAGGATAAATCTCCAATTTTTATATTTCTATTTCGTACAATATTCTGGTCACGAGACATAATCATATACTTTGTCTTTTCGGGATTTACTTCCAAACCGATCGCTTTACTTGCTTCAAGTAAAATTTCCGTGTTTTCCCTAATCGTTTGTGGATTTTCTCCAAACATATTCACGTCATCCCCATAGACAAGAAGCTGATGTAACCCGTTCAATTCCAAACCCTGCCTGTTATCCTGAACTTTCCTAATGGCATATTCTAGAGCGAAGTTAAAAAGTAAAGGTGATTGTGCATCTCCCTGCTTTAGCCCGCAGTGAATTGGAAAAGCATCAGATAGAAACTGACCCCATACGGACTCTGCTGTATGTTTCACTGAGACACATTTTAATTAATCGAACTAGTTTCTTGGGAATACCAAATTCAATAAGAATATCATATAATACTTCACTCTTAACCGAGTCATATGCCTTTCTGAAATCTATGAATAACTGATGTACTGTACCCTTATACTCCCATTTTTCTCCATTATTTGTCGAATACAAAAATTCTGATCAATAGTCGATCTATTACGCCTAAAACCGCACTGATGATCCCCAATAATTTCATCTACGTACGGAGCTAATCTTCTCAAAAGAATATTGGACATCCTAAAATTACCAATTTATTTTGTGAAACTCAGGAATTATTTATTTATTTAATGTGACATACTTAAGGTCATAAGGCCTTCTCTTCCATCCTAGCAGAGAGCATAGATAAACACGAAGAAATAAAAATACTGACAAAAAATAATACAAATTAAATTAAAGCCCTATAGAGGGTCAAAAGAACACTATGGTTCGATTTCTAAAACACGGACGAAATCGTGGTTCCAAACTTCGCGATAGAGGTCTGAATCCTTATGCGATTTCTAAAACGAAGTCGAGACGAGTTTGAGAAGAAACAGAGGTTCGTGGGTTTTATGTGTATGGCAACACAGCTTAGAATCGATTTTTATTCTTATAAACAGTCGATATTAGAAATAAACAAACATCGGGATTAATATTTTTATTGAATTGCAGTAAGTCCCATTCTTTTTTTCTGAACTAAGGTATCATTATTTTGCTCGTTTCATTTCCCTTTACCTTTTATGTTTGTTAATTCCGGATCCCAGTGGTCAACCTCACTTGAGGACGGATGATTTAAAATAAATCTTAGTAGTTACTAACTTATAGAATATGTATGCGCTTAAAATACTAGCACTACTTAGTATTTAATAGGGAACGGATTTTTAGGTACCGGTACCAGAATAATATTGCCCAAATAATTAGCATAAAATGAGCGTTTATGTTGTAGTTTATCATTTGTTCATAACTATTACCAACATTAACTACCTGGAAACCAGGTGGTCCGGGTTCGAATCCCGGTCGGGGCAAGTTACCTGGTTGAGGTTTTTTCCGGGGTTTTCCCTCAACCCAACAGGAGCAAATGCTGGGTAACTTTCGGTGCTGCACCCCGGACTCATTTCACCGGCATTATCACCTTCATATCATTCAGACGCTAAATAACCTAGATGTTGATACAGCGTCGTAAAATAACCCAATAAAATAAAAAAAACTACCTGAAAACCGGTTCTAAGGGATTAAGAACCTAAATATTAACTGGATTAAATTTCAATTGAAACTAAACTTTAGTATGGTTCTATTTTCACTTATAATAGGCTAGTACTATGTGCAAAGCTCCAGTAGCATAAAACTTAAAATAAGAAGACAAAATCATATTTGATGCATATTCTTATAGGCCCACATGAATTTTGAGTATTAGTTAAAATGTCCAAAACTACTATAAAGACTAACAATTAAGTTATATCGTCTTATAGGCATAAATATATAATTAATATAAAACATTATATTTTACTTCCCTGAAAGCAACAAGAAGGTGTAAAAAAAATTGTCAACCTGCCGCTTCTTGCATTTCGTTGCAGATTATTATTTAGCATTCTTGCTAAATTTTACGTTGATTCCTTCGAAAATCGAAATATTCGTAGTTATATAGTTACGAAGGATTATTACTGTCTCTCATCATTCTAATGTCGGGATTTAATACCGTAGAGACAAATTTTCCTTTGATAATTATCCAGCTGATCTACTATCTCCATCTTGTATACATGAAGCCATGTTTTAAACCTGCCCCAGCCGTGGTCTCTGCTTCAGACCATGGTTCCGAGCCATGGCTCAGAAAAATGAAAAAGACCTCGTTTTATAAATCCAAACGCGGTTTAAGACTATGGTCGTGGTCTAGACCTCGTTTTAGAAATCGACCCTAAAGGCTATAGACTATAGACAGAATTATGTACATCGTATTATTAGGACTTCTTTATCGTGGACTTCATTTCGTGACATTCAAGAATATTGGACATAAAATAATGGACGTGTAATTTATTAACATTACTTAGTGGACATGGGTTCTGTTTTCCCTACTAGACCACCAAACCTGAATATCCTAACAATATCTCAAATAAATAATTGTGTTGGACACCTACAGCGCGTGTGGTAGAGAATTATCGCGTTTTCCGATGTTTATTAACAAGTTCGCAATTGCGGTTACCAAAGTTTGCCAATGAGAACGATCATACGCAAGAACGAAGAAAGAGAGAATGGAACAACATAAAACAAAGCAAAGCAGCTTTTCCAATACAGCTCCGGCATCACAATAAACGATCCCGATCGATCTCCGAGCCTCAGTAAGGGTAATATGAAGTGGGGACACGTGTAGAATTGACTCCAGCCTGGAGGAAACCCAAGCTCCAAACGCGTGGAAATTCGTACTGCATACTCCAGCTCTCTCTGGTACTATGCAACGTAGCATTTCTCGACAGATGCTGACAATGATGGTTCTATTTTTATCCTTTTGAAGAACTGTATCAGCAAACAATTTAAAAGAAGACCATATTGTAACAGAGCATTTTAGGATTTCTCCACAAATAGATAATTTCAATCCGACAGAACTGTCGGTGTAACCGCTGTGCGCCTATGTACAGTAGTGGGAAAAAAAAACCGGACCGACCCTTGTAGCTGATTTCAGAGCCTTGTTCACTCCAGAGCGTCGGTCCTGATATGCACGTCTGTAGACAGTAGTGTATGTGTGCAAGTTGCAGTGTCCAGTCGATCAGTCCTAGTGAAATGGAGGAGTACACGAGAGCGGAATAAGCAGACCTGATTTTCGAATATGGATGAGCCAATGGGAATAGTAGAGAAGCTCACAGTTTGTATCGACAAGTACCCGCGTAGGAGACATCCGGCCCATACAATCTTTCCACGACTGTTCCAAAGGTTAAGGAAAGGAGGGCACGTGGTGCCAAATTACAATTCCATTTCCACACAACTATTTTTGCTTATAACTTTCGACTCAGACATTTCCGGACCATGATTCCTTATCTCAAATGATGCTTCCACCGTATATAGTCCATACTACGGAACGTCCATATGATAAAACGTCCATAAGGTCAAAATGTCCATATTGTGAAAATGTTCATACTGTGAAAATGTCCATGTACTAAATGTCCATACGACAGAAAGGCCATATGATAAAACGTCCGTTAGGTCAAAATGTCCATAGTGTCAAACGTCCATAATGTCCAAGTTCAAAGGAAAATTCTGCTTGAATAGAACACAATACATTTTATTCCATAACTCGTACAAATAAGTTATTAATCATCGGGAACTGGAGCCCCACAATTAAGATGGTTACTAATACTTTTATGATTCAAGACAATTTCTCCTTTTTCTTTGTACCTGTTGTAGTTTCTCACAATCTGGAGAATTTGTCTTCGATTCGTCAAATACGTTTCATTCCCGGCTCTTAAATTTGTGTATGCCTCACTCTTGCTTGCAATATTTGTATCCAAATTCCATTTTCTTCGCGCTTTAGGCACTGTACAAATCGCCAAGTGGATGGATGTACAGCCATCACGCGTTGAAGAAGATTGTGCCAGTCTTCTACCGCGTTGTTTGTGTGCTGCATGCCTTCCAGGCTTGGGAGGTTCATATTCCTGTATCGCCAATATATTTTTGTCCTATCTCTTTTAAAGTCATGATGTTGGTACAGGTATCCACGAAGAGAAAGAAGTGGCTTACCCTTCTGTGATGACACTAACTGAGGATTTCGTTCCGTTAAAAAAAAAAATTCAGTTCTGATTAGTTTTGCATTTGAAAAATTTTACATAGTTTACTATAACTACCATGGACAATGGATATAGTGTACATTATAGAGCTATGGACATTATGACTCTGGACATCAGAATGAAGAGGACATTATACAACTATGGACATTTTGACTCTGGACGATTTAACATGGACATTTTCAACGTGGACATTATTCCATGGATATTTTGACGTACAGTATGGACGTTATAATCCTGGACTTTATATCTGGTAACCCAAATTGATACATGTGCCCTTCGCCATCATCCCTGAAAGTTTGTAACATCACCTCGAAAACAACCTGTATAACTGTATATTCCATCTCAAGTGAATTCGTTATCATATATTTTTTTCTATTACCATCATGTATTCCATGCGTCTCTTACTGGTATAATATATGTAATCGTCGAGTTTATGTCGAGCTGTCTATGTCTTATAAATTGTACGCTATATATTTCCCTTATATTATATAACTGATCTTGATTATATGTAATTTTATATTTCATTTTATATAATCTCAAAGGTATCTTCTTTTGTGTTGTTTTGTATTCATGTATATTATTCAAACCTGGTTGAGTTGAAGAGAAGGACTTATGTCCTTAACTGTGCCAGACAAAATAAAACTACTACTACTCTTCACAGACAGTCCTTGTGATAAAGTGCCTCAAGCTTTATAATTCAAGATCGCTCTAGGGGTACATGTTCTGGACATTCGGTGGATGTTGGTGGCAGTTATCTTGATAGCGATAAATATATTCTAGTATTAATTCCATTCCTAGTTATTGCAGGATGTCTTTATTCCTCTTATGACTCCACTTTATGTAGCCAGCTGTTTGACGCATAAATTTCATTTCAGTAGAGGTAATTCCTCTTTCACTGCTTTTTCTTAGATTCCATAACTCCAACCCGTAACACAGAACAGACCTTACCAAGGTCTCACATAATCTTTTCGAGTGTCTTTGAACAAGAGATTGTTTCATTACTCTATTAGTGATACCTATGGATTTATTATATTATTAAGAATTTTATCCCCTTTGATTATGTAGTGCTGACTTTACAGCACTAATAAAAATACTGTAAACATTTTAATTACGTGACTAGTTAGGTAATGATACTTTTATTACGCAACTACCTACTAATGACAACATGCTCTATAAGGTAAAGTGATGAAAACCGTTGTTAATAAAATTTAGAAAATCAATTTTCCAAATTAAATTTGATTACGGCTAAAAATCTATGGGCAATTCATTTCGTAGTTTCGCAATTCGACTTATGAATAACTGTTATCTAAAATATTCATAAACAGATGTTATGCGTGAAAACAAAGATGGTAAAAGAAATATTTTCGGTATTCATGGAACTCCGCCATAGCATATACACGGCCGTATGGTTTAAAACTGGCATCAAAGGAATTGTTCAAACTGCCCTTCAGCACTCTAACATTCATTACACAAGTGTGTTGTAATGTAAAAGGGTTTAACATATTGGAATTCAGGGATATGTGAAAGGCTCTCCCAAAGTATTCGTCGTTTGATAAAAAAAAACTGACAGTTAAAGTAATCACCGCATACGATTACAGGATACCGTAAACAAAACGTTGCTTTCAAATATAATAATTATATAAATATAGTACATGACAGTTAATAGTACATTATGCAACGAGCCTATAATGGTAGTAATTAAGGCGCGAGTATGTTTGTTTATGAAACGAGCGCAAGCGAGTTTCATAATTTTCATACGAGCGTCTTAATTACCATTATAGGCAAGTTTCATACGACTTTTTATGCTCGATCATATTTCTAACTTGAAATTATTCATAAGTATTCATGTTATGATCATGGATAAATATATAGTAGGATGCGAAACTTAATGAGTTTCCCGTAACACATACTAGAGGCGCTGTTGTAGAAATTGATCTTGCTGCCATCTATTTCTGGGAGGGGCGTTATTACATCTAGCAGCGCACCAAGTAGCGAAAAGAGTAATTACTCCATGCATTTAGCAGCGCACCTGGTGACGAAAATGTTAAACTGTGCAGAAAGTATTCCCTCCCACCCTCATCGATATTCAAAACTAACCCAATTTAAAACAAAAATTTACGGTTTTATTCCTCACAGCATATTATTCTACTGAAAATTCTTACCGGAGCCAACAGGAAGATAAAAGAGACTACCCGATTAAACTATAACCAGACAGAGACAAAAAATCAAGCAAAAGGTTAGATAATTGGGATTGTATTCTTTGGGTAAGGAAAAGTCTGCAAGAACTACTTAGACAGTTCAATTTATTATATTACTATTACTTTACAATACATTCAACAACACTAAACGTCCAGAAACATCACTGTTTTAGCATACACTGCTTATACACACACGTATCACTTTATGTTCACTTATTAGCAAGTTTCAGTCCGCCATCTTCATCTTCGACTCTCCCGTACAGCAATATCTCGAACGGATAAATAGAGAACTCTCGGTAATGTACCCAACACGTAGTTCTAATATTCACCACTTACGACGTTGGGCGCTGATCACCTTATTTCAAACTCCCAAATCCAGATGGTGCTGACCGCAGTTTCGCATCCTATTATATATTTATCCATGTTATGGTTATGTAAGTGAGGAGCGGAACTGACCTGAATTGTGAGATGTGCGCAGACGCGAAAGTATTGATTTTTTCCGAGGCACGAATGTCATTGACCGTGATATAATCGAGATAATAACATGAAGATTAGTCTTGATATAACCCGGAAAATGATTTAGAATTGAAAAATGAGATGACAAATTGAGTTTACTTGAATATTATTTACAATTAACGCTAATTATTATAGTAACAGAATATAACCTTCTGCGACAGTATTGAATTTCCAATCTCCGTGACTTTTCGCCAATTGTCTTTCGATTGCATATCCGAGAATAATCGATACTTGCGGTTTCATAATGGTACAATGGTGATTTCCCATTGGCTGAACAACTGAATTGTAATGAATAGGTGTACTTTAATGAGGTGCATTAAAGGGCTACTACCAGGTGTATAATTATTACATTTCGGCATTGTCGAGCATAAAACACATTACCAAATTGTAATATTACTTTTCAATGACCACTATCTTGTAACTCGGAAGCTACTCTCAATTTACAAGTTCCATTTCGAGAATACCTTCTAAGGTTAAAAGAAACAAGATTATTTCTAAATAGGTGATACGAGCAGAATCGTGGGCTTACAATCGAAGAATTAACACTAGAAAGGCGCTAGTGCCGAAATTTTAAAAATGTGACATTTCATTAGAATGTTGCAATTTGTCATAGACCATTACATCAACAGGGGTAGGTCCACAGAAGATTGTAGTGTGTTATTAAGACCATCAAAAGATGGCAGTGGTAGTGCAAAGTTACCAGGGCTCTCGTGCAATGTATTTGTTTTGGAATATGTATGATAAGACGTTCCTGTGTTAAACTTCAACGTACCCCGTTTACATGTTTCGACATATTTATGGATCATCTTCAGAACTGGTCGTTGTTGGTCTTGGCGCATCTTGTTCTATTTCTTGTGTGGGTGCGCACCTACACAGAAAATAGAACAAGTGGCGCCAAGACCAACAACGACCAGTTCTGAAGATGACCCATAAATAGGTCGAAACATGTAAACGGGGTACGTTGAAGTTTAACATAGGAAAGTCTTATCATACATATTCCGAAGTGATACAGTGATAAAAGTTGTGTAATCAAGATGTATACATTTGTTTAGATTTCCTTCCATTGTTTATTTGTCGTGCTTCTAGTAAAGTTATGGCAAAAGGCATTATTGATTAGGCCCTATATACGGTTGTGTTTTCCACAAACAAGAAGATCATCATAGGTAAATCTTATATACAACATTTTTATTGGGTTTTTTTATGGCGCTGTATCAACATCTCAGGTTATATAGCATCTGAATGAAATGAAGGTGATAATGCTGGTGAAATCAGTCCAGGGTCCAGTACCGAAAGTTACCCATCATTTGCTCGTATTGGTTGAGGGAAAACCCCGGAAAAAACCTCAACCAGGTAACTTGCCCCGACCAGGATTCGAACCCGGGCCACCTGGTTTCGCGGCCAGACACGCTGACCACTACTCCACAGCTGTGGATTATACAACATAATACCACAGTCTAGTATATACAGTCACGAAGCTCAATATGTAATAAATATATATCTATAGATAGTTGCTAACCACTAGGATCGCTACTATCGCCTCATTACAGACAATGCGAAATAGTCTTATTGATCCTAGCAACCTCAACAACTCAAGCTTCGTGACTGTATATACTAGACTGTGATAATACGTAGGTAATATAGGGCTATAATCACATAGAGACATAATGTATTACCTCTGGATGGCATAGCTGATTTGTTTTAAATTTTTCACTTCCTAGTGTTACAAATCGAGAAAATGGGAGAAATATAATTAAATTAGCACGTTTTTCATTATTGTAAGTGGCATAAAAATGCAGAATAAAATGCAGTGAAGCGACACTCGAGTAGAAAATTATAAGACCAAGATTATTCAATTATTATTATGTTTTTTTATTTAACGACGCTAGCAACTGCAGAGGTTATATCAGCGTCGCCGGATGTGTCGGAATTTTGTCCCGCAGGAGTTCTTTTACATGCCAGTAAATGTACTGACATGAGCCTGTCGCATTTAAGCACACTTAAATTCCATCGACCTAGCCCGGGATCGAGCCCGCAACCTTGGGCATAGAAGGCCAGCGCTATACCAACTCGCCAACCAGGTCGACTAAGATTATTCTATGAACATTTCTGTTGAGTCTCTTCACTGTCATACCTGTACAACGACTTCAACACAGGACGTATGACAATCATGATAAAGTCGGCGATATTCAGTGGCAAGTGGTGAGGGTGATTTGCTTCCAGTTTGCAAAACCATTTTAATGGAAGTATTTGCAGATTAACAGATCTGTGGATAATAAATGGATCATATAGTATATACGAACTTGGAGGACTTAGTGAAGAACTGTTTCCAGAATATGGGAGGAGAGATAGTAGGAAGAAGAAGAAAAAAGTGCATAAGATTTGCTGATGATATGGCGTTGTTAGCAGAAGAGGAGATGATACTAAGGGATATTCCAATCTTATGAATCCATGCTGGTTGAATTTAATGTACCATCTCTCAGTAGTCGCAGGATAAGAGCACAACAAATGTATTTGTTCAAAACCATAAATGGCTTAATAGACAACCCTGATCTTCTACAGCTAATTAGTTTCAAGGTTCGTAAATCAAATTTGAGAAAGCGATCTCTCTTTCATTTACAGACAACAAAAACAGTATCTCATAAAATGTATCCACTTTTATTAATGCTTCGAACTTACAATCATCTATCAAACAAACAGGATTTAGATTTTTCGTTATCGTACAATATGTACAAGAAAAAGTCATGTAAATAATTACTTGAAACACATGTTCTGTGTTGGTGAGTTTTTTGAATAAATTAATTGAGCCTATTGGGCCTGCTGTGTAGTGCTGTATATTGAATTTATTAACATGGTGTTGTATTTGCTCTGCAATTTGCCAATTATAGCTATGCCTACATTTTGATTTTTTGGCTGTGATGTCTGTACTTGGCTCTTTTTGATTTGTTTTTATTTGGTGTTTTTCATTTTTATCTGTATCTGTGTCTTTTATTTAGGTGGTATCTATTTGTTTTTTTTTCTTCTGTTTTCCTTTTTTTAATTTGTAATTACACTTGTATCTGTTTTACCTCTTTTTTCGTGTTATATGCAATTCTATGTTTTTTTTTTATCTGCACTCTCTATTGTAATTGGGGCTTTGCCCTGTTATGGACATACATAGATAAATAAATATGCTTCTGGAGCTAAATGACAGCTGTGAGCAGTATGGGATGAAGATAAATGCAAATAAGACAAAGAGCATGGTCATATGAAGAAAAATAAAGAAGGTAAAGTAAATGAGACAGTAGAGCAAGTGGACAGCTTCAAATACTTGGGGTGTACTATGAGCAGTAACATGAGCTCCTGCCAGGAAGTCAAAAGGAGAATAGCAATGGCCAAGAAGCTTTAAATAGAACAAGGAGCATCTTCTGCGGACCTTTGGAAAATAACTAAGGAAAATACTAGTGAATTGCTTTGTATGGAGTGTGGCATTCTACGGGGCAGAAACATTGACATTACGGCGAAGTGAAGAGAAGCGACTAGAAGCATTTGAAATGTGGATATGGAGAAGAATGGAACGTGTGAAGTGGAGAGACGGAATAAGAAATGAGGTTGTGTTGGAAAGAGTGGGTGAAGAAAGAATGGTGCTGAAACTGATCAGGAATTGGTTGGATCACTGTCTGAGAAGAAATTGCCGACTGAAGGATGCACTGGAAGGAATGGTGAATGGGAGAAGAGTTCGAGGCAGAAGAAGATATCAAATGATAGACGACATTAAGATATATGGATCATATGATATGAGGAGACAAAGAGGAAGGCAGAAAATAAGAAATTTTGGAGAAAGCTAAATTTGCAGTGAAAGACCTGTCCTTGGGCAGAACAATGAATGAATGAATAAACGAACGAATGAATGAATGAAATGTTTATGGGACTTAACACCGTTCATAAATTGTGAAGCTTGTTTGTCTCTCAGTGTATTAATTTTAGTAGGAAAATATTTGGGGCTAAGAGGGATGAAGTTACAAGAGAAGGTTTTATGGAACTATTTACCAATATTAATACATAATAACAGTATATTATGTTTACAATTAGAAGTAAATCCCGAAAAGACAAAGTATATTATTATGTCTCGTGACCGGAATATTGTACGAAATGGAAGTATAAAAATTGGAAATTTATCTTTTGAAGAGGTGGAGAAGTTCAAATATCTTAGAACAACAGTAACAAATATAAATGATACTCGGGAGGAAATTAAACACAGAATAAATATGGAATATGTCTGTTATTAGGGAGAAACTTTTATCATCCAGTCTGCTGTCAAAAAATCTGAAAGTTAGAATTTATAAAACAGTTATATTACCGGTTGATCGTTATGGTTGTGAAACTTGGACTCTCACTTTGAGAGAGGAACACAGGTTAAGGGTGTTTGAGAATAAGGTGCTTAGGAAAATATTTGGGGCTAAGCGGGATGAAATTACAGGAGAATGGAGTAAGTTCCACAACGCAGAAATGCACGCATTGTATTCTTCACCTGACATAATTAGGAACATTAAATCCAGACGATTGAGATGGGCAGGACATGTAGCACGTATGGGCTAATCCAGAAATGCATATAGAATGTTAGTTGGGAGGCCGGAGGGGAAAAGACCCTTAGGGAGGCCGAGACGTAGATGGGGAGATAATATTAAAATGGATTTGAGGGAGGTGAGATATGATGATAGAGAATGGATTAATCTTGCTCAGGATAGGGACCAATGGCGGGCTTATGTGAGGGCGGGAATGAACCTCCGGGTTTCTTAAAAGCCAGTAAGTAAGTAAGTATCACGAAACTATTGATAAAGATTGGTGAAAATTGTCAATTCAATTCTAAAAAAAATATATTCTTAAAATTATTCAACAGCGAAATTTATTTATTAATAAAATCCTGTTCATAAATTTGGCACTTTGCACCTTTCTACTATTAAGTACCCAATTAATAGGAACCATATAAATTATTTGGAACTGGTTCTTGGTGTCTGCACAGTTATATAATCAGGCAGAGATTTGCCTTAAGTTACTGTTTGACCAGAGAATGAGCTTTTACGTTCCGTGATTCACATCCCCAGCGATCTGAAGAGAAGTAGAGTTTGTCTTCGTTAAAGACAAGTTGAACGCTTTGAGAAGTTGTCGTTAGCCAATTCCCGTTCCGCTGTATTAACGCTCCGCGCAGTCTTTCTTCTCCCAAAGTACAGTATCAGGAAAGCTTTTCCGCCAAGAGCTGCTTTTCAAACTTTTATAGAAAACACTTTTAAAACTTCTCAATACACGGTCGCAATTTTATACCTTTAAGTGTTCAGCCTTATAAAAGAGAAAGGTGTGTGTTAACACAAGAGGTATGTTAGTTTTAAGCGTGTTTAACAAATCTATGCATTGACGAGGGAAATTTAACGCAGAACTCATCAAACTCCAAATTTCCATTGAAGTTCCATCAATTTACTTTATACATTAATGAGTCTTGTGGAAGAAACAATTTCCTTCATCAATTTTCCCAACTTGGCAATATAAAATAACAGCGTTGAAAGTTATCGACATTCGTGCTACGATAGAATTAAAGCCTATAAATCTCTCTGACGTCATTGATATTTTGAGTACATTCTATATATAGATTAAGGTAAAGTTATATTCAAACTTTGTAAGTTTCTGGTTTATTTACTTACTTATTTAGATTATAGATGAAGAAGCGAAACTTGGCGTGTGAGCTGTGCGAAAGGGAAAGAATGAGCCACTAGAAAGAGACTTCGTTTCATGATAGTTAATATTATACGAATCTACGTACCGACACGGACGTTCGTCTCAAACTAAAACCTATCTTCCCCCTTCATACCCATTGGTGATATAGTTACGTCACATGATAAGGGACATAGGACAGGTGTTACCTCCCCTACTGTAATTATTTACTCACGTTTTTCATTTATTTATTTACTTTGCGTATTTATTTATGTATTAACTTATTTATAGCTGATTTATTGACTTACTTACATATTTCCATATTTACTTATTTGTTTTCTAGCTTTTTTATTTCTTTATACCGGGTGTTTCAAAAATACGGGACATAATTTCAGGTATGTATTTCCCACATGTAGACAATCAAAATAGTTCATTACAACATGTGTCCGGAAATGCTTCATTTCCGAGTTATGGCCTTCACAACATTGAAATTCACCGAAACGTTTTTCTTTCCGCAAGTCGTTGTCATTACAGAAGATGTTCAAAATGTCCACCTCCTGCTTGAATACATACCTCACATCGATGTCTCATTGACCTGCGAACACGATCCCAAACTCCAGGAGTATTGCGTATGTCCTCAGAACATGCCACAATTCGATTCCGAAGAGATTCCAAATCAGGCACCGGAGACGAATAAACCAATGATTTTAAATGGCCCCACAAGTAGAAATCGAGAGGGTTCAGATCAGGTGAGCGTGGAGGCTAAGCAATTGGGCCACCTCTACCTATCCATCGATCAGGAAACCTTCGATCCAAGTACCGACGAGTCGTACGACTGAAGTGTGCAGGAGCGCCATCATGCAAGAAGTGAATGTGTTGACGATTGATCAGTGGAGTGTCTTCTAAAACATGAGGTGTGTACGCCTGCCCGTAAGTCTGTTTGATTTGAATACATGTCGCACAGTCTAACGCCTACACAACACTGAATGTAATCTTCGCCTCGGAATGAATTGTCAGAGTGCCCTCTTAATGTTTCCTTTGAAGGCAACGACCTGCGGAAAGAAAAACGTTTCGGTGAATTTCAATGTTGTGAAGGCCATAACTCGGAAATAAAGCATTTCCGCACATATGCTGTAATGAACTATTTTGATTGTCTACATGTGGGAAATACATACCTGAAATTATGCCCCGTATTTTTTAAACAGCCTGTATAATTATCATTTATGTATTTATTTATTGTTGATTTATTGACTTATTTACCTATTCACCTACTTCTTTATTTGCTTATTCGCGTCTTATTTATTTACTTATTTATTGCTGATTTATTAACTTGTTTGCCTTTTACCTATTTAGCTATTTACCTACTTTCATATTTATTTATTCGCTTCTTCATTTATTTATTCTTTATTAATTTATTATTTACTTATTTACTGTTGAATTATTGACTTGTTTACCTATTTAATTATATACCCTTTTTTTACTTAATTGCTTATTCGCTTTATTTATTTAGTCTACTTATTGCTGAATTATTGACTTGTTTACCTTATTTACTCGTTTGCTTATTCGCTATTTTATTTATTTGTCTATTGTGATTTATTGACTTGTTTACATATTTACCTATTTATTAATTGCTTATTCGCTTATTTATTTATCATTTATTTCTCGAGTATTTATTTATTTTTTATTTATTGACTTGGTCACCTGTTTACCTATTTAACTATTTACTTATTTATATATTTCCTTGTTTACTTATTTACTCATTCGCTTTTTTTATTTATTTACTGTTTATTTATTATTTATTTATTTATTTTGGATTTGTTTACCTATTTATCTGTTTCTTTATTTACTGAATTGCTTATTCGCTGTTTTATTTATGTATTTATTTATTTATTTATCTATCTATTATTTATTTCTTCAGTATTTATTTATTGTTGATTCATTGACTTGTTTAATTATTTATCTATTTCATTATTTAGTTTTTTGCTTATTCGCTTATTTATTTATTGACTTATTTACCTATATAACTATTTACGTATTTAACTATTTACCCATTTCCTTATTTACTTAATTTTATTCGATTTTTCATTTCTTGTTTATTTATTTACTAATTTATTTCTTATTTATTTATTTACTAATATATTTATTTATTTATTTATTTAACATACCTGTCTGTCTGTCTGTCTGTCTGTCCGTCCGTCCGTCCAGCCCTCCATCTTTCTATTTCTTTGTTCCTTTATTTCTTAATTTATTTGTTCATCCATGCTTCAGTGTCGAAATCTGTTAAGTTTTATTTAAACACATTCTTACTTCCTAAATACACGATTATAATGCAACTGCAGTACATAAATGACGATTCCTGCATTTATTATAATTTTGGCTCTTCTGGGTTTTAGCCTGCAGAATGTAATTACTTTTTCTTTAGCCTATTTATTAAAATTATCACACCATGTTTAACTGCAACATAGCTTATCTTGTGGACTGTTATCTGAACATCATTCATTCTAGGATCTCCCTGCAATAAAGAGATCATCAGAAAAGAGTGAAGTGAAGTAAAGTAAAATCTATTCTGTCAGTAGTTAAAATACCGTTTAATGTCGTCGGCTAATTTTAATGACATCAATGTACACATTAAAAGTCTGCCCTAGAGATCAGAGTAAATACAAGGAAAGCTGCTCTTACATTCATGGTAAACATTTTCTTTTCTCAGAATATATTAATTTTAGAACCCATGTTTGTAGGACTTTTATTTCTTGTTTTGATGCATTCTACCTCCTCGCTAAATATTGGATTTTTTTTCCGGAACATCCTGTATATTGTAAGGATATGGAGGGAGTAAGAACATGGAAAGTTTGAAGATATTCCAACGACATTTGGTATACTAAATCCACAACAAGAACAATCCTATAGGCCAGTCATGCCAATTGATGCCCATATGAGCAATCGCGCGCTATAGAATTCAGGAGGGCCTGAGCGCTTTACAGCGGAAAGGAAAGAGACAGACGAATGAGGTGGTATATGCCGCTTGGTCGAGCTATGTACAGGGATGGCCAGCACTGATTCAGTAGATAAAGGGAAGAGAACTCATTAAAAATATATCCATGTTAATTTTTAGATTTGTCTTAGAAGTATAAGTGCATTATAATAATGTAAGTTTTTAATTTTATTGCTCATTTTTCACAAGTTGTTTTTTTATTCAAAAGAAATATTTTCGCAACTTTTTTTATAAAAAAGAAAAATTGTCAGATATAGGCCCATTTATTTAGTAGCCTTACAGAATGCTTTCGTAAATCTATTATACCTAAATATGTAATAATGGAGATAGTGTATTGAAAATTTTGAAAATATTCGCATGGAAATTGTTTATAAGGAAATGAATTAACAAAGCAACTACTGTTACATCATAAGCAAAAGATACGTGTCCTTGTGTTGTAAAAATGTCAGCTCTATAGTTTCAGCACATTTCGAGAAAATAATTTAATATTCTGATGATAGGAAGTTACTCACCAATATCACCTTAAAAGCACAATGCGATAAGAGTTTTGTTATGGAATATTAGTTACACTTAAAACATAGGGGAGAGTCGGGTAGTATCGGACAGTGCGTTTTTTTCATCTAACACCATATGGTATTAACTGAAAGACATGGTTACGTTTCTCTATGCGACATCACAGAAACGTAACCATGTTAATCAGGTACTATCATCGTGTGGTAGATGAAAGAAACTCTCTGTCCGATATTACCCGATGTCCGATACTACCCGACTCTCCCCTATATAGCACCTAGGTAACTTTGCTTTGTACTGTAATATTGTTTTGATTAGTTTATTGATTACTTTTATAAGACTAAAGGTACCATCAATACCATGTCATACTCAATCTCTTTTTTTGGGATATCACTTTCTTTATGAATGATGTGTTTCATCCATTTAATACAGTATAGTTGTACTACTATGGAATGTATGTGAATATTCCTTCTTAACTCCTTATTATGCTATTAACATTTAAAACACAACTGCAATATTAAGAAATTGGTATTAGTACTTTTATTTCACAGACAATATAGATACTATCAAACAGAAAGAAGCCAAATAAAAATAACGACATAAAATTTCAAGTTCCGTTTGAAGTTTGCACACCACTGTTTTCTTAATCCAACAGGCTGCTTATTCATAAACACAACCCTTCTTCTTTCCATACTTAGCGCTTGATGCCCGCGCACGACGTCAAGATCAGAAAAATGCGCTTGCTTTGACATCACTGCTACAGGCTTTTAGCTATTTACATCTGAGGAGAAATAAAACAAGTTGTGGTATTAATTTTCTCACAGAGCAATGCACATTAAAATACCCTCCACAGGATTGGTACCTCGCAACAATTCTGCAGATGGTGTCAACTCTACGATGAAATAGCACAGCTCCTACTAGGGCCTATGTTACTGTGGATACCTCGTTTAGACTAGACATCGGTGCTTCGATGTGATTGTGAAGACAGCAGACAGTGTAATAGTTCAGAAATAGAAGGAGTGCTGAAGGCTGACTGTGACCTATTCCATTCAATATAATCTGATCTTGTATGTATTCAAATGAAACAATATCGTGTGTTGAGGATACAAAAGGCGCATACAAAATATAATTACGCAAATGCAATTCTTCACAAGAGTAAACGTAGTTAAGAGAGTGAACAATGCACTTAAATAATCACACACAAATTATAAATTTAAAAATACCTAAATGTGATTTTAAAATAGGACATGCAGTATAAACCCGTTAATACGCTCGTCAAGAGACTATTACCTTAAAGCGTTATTAGCGAAGCAACACTATACACGGGAAATTATTTATGGAAAAGTGAAAACATAGCAAATATTGGTGTGTAATATTTACAGTGAAAAATGTAAACAAGGGCTCATTTTATATGAAAAAAGACTTTGATTGTTGTATAGCGTGTGTTTGTACTGCTATTATGAATGATAACATTTTCAATGAGGTTGAAGTAACTACAGACAACTTCACTTCAGAATATGTATTATATTTCTTTCTCGTGTTAAATTTTACCGTACCTAGTTGACATGTTTCGGCCTGCTATTGGCCGTCTTCAGAACTGGTTATTGCTGGTCTTGGCGCCTTTTGTTTTGTTTCCTGTGGGAGTGTGTTTGTGTAGTGTAATGTGAAGTCAAAGACTGTGTGTTGAGAATTTTATTTGGGGTGTGTTTCTGTGTGTCTGTATATTTCGTATTGTTCTCGTGTGTTTAGTTTCTGGCTTTTTGGCTTAATGTGTAGTATTTCCATGTCTGTGTTGATATCTCTGTAGGTGTGGTTAGCATTTGTGATGTGTTCTGCATATATGGAAGTGTTCTGTAATTTTGTTATGGCTGTGATGTGTTCTTTGTAACGTGTTTGAAATGATCTGCCTGTCTGTCCTATGTATAAGTTGTTGCAGGTGTTACATTTGAGTTTGTATACGCCTGTGTGGTTGTATTTGTTTGTTTGTGTGTTGAGATGTTTTTGTAGAGTGTTATTTGTTCTGTATGCGATGTTGTAATTTAATTTCTTGAATGAGGCTGCAATCTTGTGTGTGTTTTTGTTTTCGTACGTTAGAGTGAGGTATTTTTTGTGTTCTTGTGTTTGTGTTGTATTCTTATGTTTTTTGTGATTATGTTGTGTTTTTCGTATTATATTGTCTATTATGTTAGGGTTGTGTCCATTTTCTTGTGCTATGTATTTGATTGTGTCTAGCTCTTCTTTGTAATCATGATGGTTCATTGGTATGTTGAGTAGTCTGTGTACCATTGTTCGCATTGCAGCTTGTTTGTGTTGTGTTGGGTGATTGAATGTGTTGTGTATGTGTGTTGTTGTTGTGGGGTTTCTGTATACTTTGAATGTGTGTTTCTTGTCGACTTTTGTTATTGTGACGTCTAAAAAATGTATGGATATGTTCAATCAAGACGTACAAGATAACTTCACTTGATACACCGCTAAGAGCAATACTAATGCAATTCTTCACTTATAGACAGAGATTTTCGCTTTGCCATTTTGCACTATCAAACTTACTGCATACTCCACAGAATTCAAAGTTTGACTAAATTTACAGAAAGGACAGAAATGGAGAGAATTTTAAATATGAAAATGATTTAATACTAAGGAAAGTATCGGTAAATACAGGGACATAATTTTATTTTTACTTCAATTTTTATTGTACCTGAGTTTTTGAATGTACTTCAATCCCACCCCTTCTACTAATGAAGTTCCAACTGTCCTGCACACAGAACCAAGACCGCAGTGAGTTAGTGAGTACAATAGGTTTCAGAAATATCTTCGTCTTTTCCAGTGACGAAAGAGCTTTCAATATTGAATCATATTTTCGCACAGGTACTGTCGTCCGTTTGCCTTCGTCGCATGCCGATTTCTCCCACTTGCTTCTGCTCGCCCCACTGTAAGGGCTAGTGGCTGGGCT
This sequence comes from Periplaneta americana, assembly GCF_040183065.1. NCBI lineage: Eukaryota > Metazoa > Arthropoda > Insecta > Blattodea > Blattidae > Periplaneta > Periplaneta americana. The sequence continues at coordinate 138,257,277 of NC_091130.1, forward strand.
GTCTTAGATCTTTTCTGAAAACAATAATTTCTATTAGGAATTGGACGTCTACTTAATATTATACAACTGTTTAAAATAACTTAAATAAAAGGGCCTTGTTGAGGAATTAACTGTCACGTGATTTTCCCCCTTTCTACGATTCTGCGACATAACCACTTGGACGGACAGTAGATAGTATGTCTAAATAATTTTATCTGTGCGGATCGGGCAGAAGTGAAGATTGAATTTAAAGTACGTAAGGTACTCTTTTATAGAAGAGATACAGAATTATTTCAACATGAGTTATTAGTACGGAGGACGAAACTGGTAATAATTGGAATTATATACAATAGTCTATCGTGCGATAATATGCACAAAAGAACTGAAGCCTGTATTGAAATGAACGGCCACCATTTTAAAAATCCATATTATGATTATTTTTCAATTTAACTTCATTCTCTATATTCTATGCTAATGTGCTGTAGACAGTATAATATACACTGCATAATGAATACTGCCCATACTCGCATGGATAGCTCAGTTCGTGAGTAAAAACACTTCTTGTTAATACTGTACTGTATTTTGATTAAACAAAAACCTAATAAAAATATTATCAAACTCAAAGTTGCGATATTTCCTAGTTTACGTAAATGGATGAACTACTTTTCTTCCCTCCTGTACCTAGTAAAGTGATTTGTTTGTATTTTATGCCAGTATCATCGAACTCCAGTCGTGAAGGGGGTAGCAAACGGTGTGTCCGGTTCTCGATCCGTTAATTCAAAGGTATAGCCAGGTTAATATTAAAAATGTTAGAAAAAATAAAATGATGTCCATGTACAACTTTCGACAGAACTACCGGATAGTTCCCCCCCCCCCAAATAGAGGATGAAATTTCTTTCTTGCACTCGTGGTGCAATAACCATCAGTACAGTCACTGCAACATATTTCTTCACCATGCTTGTGAAACGTAAGTTTCGCAATTCATACGCATTGTTTACTCATTTCCGATCCAAAAAAGCGTTACAAGACTTCGAAACTTTACAAGAGGGTAAAATTATGTAAAGGGTATAAGTGCCATTATTTTAACTGATGATTATTCATGTTATAAGGAAGAAAAAAATAACCTAATAATTTTTTCTAATTGCAATATTTAACTAATTATTAAACTTTACAATATTAGTCGTTTGGCAATGTTACTGGATGGGGAGAAGGGGGTTTACAGTTACATAGTACAGCTCCAGCGGGTACAGACATGCCGGTACAAAATAGATGCTCTGTTCTAATGTAAGGGTGGACCAGGACAACTGTTGTTTGCACAAAACGAACATCAAATACAAACTTTCAATCTCATTAATGAAACATAATGCTAAATTTCCATTTTATTTTAAAATATAGGTGAATTTTTTATTGTACAGTACGTCTAAAAAAAAGCAGTAATGGTTTACTGCACAAAATCAGAACAACTTTTTTCTAACGCAAAAGTTTAATCTCCTCCGCTTCCGTAAACCAGTACCATTTTTAAAGAACTTTATGGTTGTGTGATTTTCGAAACGGGGTAAGAGACTCCCTAATAATAGCTGACAAACTGCTACAAAAGTTCGCCGATTAGGTAACATTCTTTGAGGAAAACTTTGACGGCACATCCTTCTTGCCACACTTGAATTAATATAATCATCAATATATGAGATACAAGAAGTATATGAGTAATTCTAGTCGTCTAATACCAAAAGTATTGCAAAATAAAACCAGAAAAATCGTAATCATGGCTCCAGATATAGTTCTCTGTCTAATATTACCAACATTGTAGAAGTAGTAAAAAGAATCCGAGCCAGCATATCCGATTACACGCTTCTCCGCTACGATATCCGACTTCAATCCCGTAATTAAATACTGTAGCACGGTAATGTGCAGAAGTTTCTTTCTGTCCTTTAAAAGTTATCGTGCAGTATTTTGTTGCAATTGTACAGTTACATTTACATTATGGTACGCAAAGTTGGACAGGCCTAAACAATTCCGTGTTCTATTTATTAACGTTCAAAAAGTATAAACATTACTGTGGAACACTTCATATACAGTCAACTCTGGATATAATGAACTCGGTTATGTGAATATTCGGCTATATTGAACCTAAAGCGATGGTCCCGATCCACATACATTAAAAAGTACATTAATATTTCCGTTTATAGTGAACCTTGTATCCTGACAAATTCTTATTTGAATTCAGACCTTCTTGTATAAAATTGAATGAATATGTTGAAAAACAACATTGTAAGTTTCTTACTCCTTTAATCAAAGGACAAAGGTAGGATTAGTGATTCCTGGACAATGAGCTGTACTGTAAATCCAGGCAACGCGTGACGATCTTGTCTCACTCCACCGTCGAAGGGTTGATATTCTGTTCTCAGGCACACTACTCTACTGTTATTTCTAATCCTCCACCGTCAAAGGGTTGCCTTTTGTTCTCAGATAAATTTCCATTATGACGGATAGCGTCGAAACAATGGAAAATGAAATTGTCTTCTTTTATTAAAAGGGGACAGACATTATGTCCAGAACATAAATGAAGGTGGCTTTGAAACTCCATCAACCCCCTCCCAATTTCCATTAATTGACCTGGGAAATTCCAAGGCTGAGTACGCCGTCATACAACAGCGTTTGTCACTTATACCTGATTAATCTGTTTCTAGTTTTCCAACAGTGAATGTACCGTATAAAAATGCCGAATAGTAAAGTGTTTTCTTTGGAAAATAAGGCGAATATTGTAAGTGACATTGAACGTGGTCTTTCGCAAGCAGACGTGGCTCGACAGCATAGTTTAAGTAAATCAACTGTAAGTAACAGTATACAGTGTAATCCATTCCACAAAAATGAAATATTTTATTTTCTTGTTCACGACTTCATTCATTTCTGTCATTTAAGGTTAGAGGAGAGACACTTCTGATATAGTGAACCTCGGATATAGTGAACGAAATATGCAAGTCCGCAGAGGTTCACTATATCCGGAGTTGACTGTTTTATTTTTGTTGAAAATTCGATAAATCAACAGCTAAATTACGTAATCAATTACTATCACACTTTGTGATTTATATCAGCTATCTCTCCATCCCCACTCCTCAAATGTAGACCTAAGTATTCCAGCAGCTGCATTCAAAATTGATTCGGCGTTACCTATTGCTTTGAACACGCCTGGTCTATGGCAACCTGTAGTGGTTACAGGAAGAAATTAGAATAAATAATAATATGCTTTCAAACCATTTCGTGCAATAATTACTGTACGATTGTGGTTTCTACAGCCTTCTTTCTGTGTGTTGGTATTAAAATATATATTATAAGAATATTAAACTATCTAAAGAAGTGTGTTGGTTAAAATTGAAGGGTTCAAGAGCCCTAGTGGGCCAATCGCCATTTATTAAAAACGGAAAAAGGAAAAATTAAAGTTAAATGAATACCATAGTACAGTCATGTCGATTGATGCCCATACGAGCAAGCGCGCGCTTTAGAGCTCAGGAGAGCCTGAGCGCTTTACAGCGGAAAGGAAAGAGACAGACGAAAGAGGTAGTATATGCAGCTTTATCGAGCTATATTCAGGGATGGCCAGCACTGATTCAATGGATAAAGGGAAGAGAACTTGTTAAAACTATATCCTTGTTAATTTTTAGATTTGTCTGAGAAGTGAAATGCATTATAAGAATGTAAGTTTTAATTTTAATGTTCATTTTTCACAAGTTTGATTTTTTTGTTCAAAAGAAATATTTTCTCAACTTTTTTTCATAGAAAAGTGAAATTTTCAGATATAGGCCTATTTATTTAGTAGCCTTACAGAATGTTTTCGTAAATCTAATATACCGTAAATACTTATTACTTAAGATAGTGTATTGCATGGCAATTGTTTGTAAGGAAATGAATTAAAAAAGCAACTACTGTTACATCATAAGCAAAATATACGTGCCCATTTGTTGTACAAATTTTCAGCTCTATAGCTTCAGCGGACTTCGAGAAAATGATTTAATATTCTGATGATAGGAAGTTGCTCACCAATATTACCTTAAAAGCATAATGTTTTGTTATGGAATATTAGTTACACTTAAAACATATATAGCACCTAGGTAACTTTTCTTTGTACTGTAACATTGTTTTGATTAGTTTATTGATTACTTTTATAAGGCTAAAGATACCATCAATATCAATTCCAGCTTATCATGTCATACTCAATATCTTTTTTTGGAATATCACTTTCTTTAGGAATGATGTGTTTCATCCACTTAGTAGAGCATAGTTGTACTACTATGGAATTTAAGTGAATATTCCTTCTTAACTCTCTATTATGTTATTAAGATTTAAAACACAAGTGCAATATTAAGAAATAAGAGTTAGTACTTTTGTTTTACAGACAATATAGATACTATCAAACAGAAAGAAGCCATATAAAAATAACGACATAAAATTTCACGTTCCGTTTGAAGTTTGTGCAGCACTGTTTTCTTAATCCAACAGGCTGCTTAATAATGTACACAACCCTTCTTCTTTCCATACTAAGCGCTTGATGCCCGCGCACGACGTCAAGGTCAGAAAAATGCGCTTGCTTTGACTTCACTGCCACAGTTTAATGAAGATTTACATATACTATTTAGTTTTAATATGCATACATTATAATACTTGCTATATGTTTAATTCAATTATGGCATTCACTTCATTTTAACCCTCGGTTTCTCCGCTTTTAATATATGGCACTTGGCCCACTATGGCTCTGAACCCTTCAATTATGCTACTGTGGAACTTGCAGAGTCTTCCAAACAGTGTGTATGGTAGTCATTATGAAATTGGAGTGAAGTCTTCGGTGAATTTCTAGTTCTCATTTCCACCGCGAGGTTGCTGACAGGATATCAGATTTCACTCTCAGGTGCGGAACTGGGGCTCTGCCGTGTGCAGTACAAACACAGACAAACGGGCGTCGTATAATTAATTAATACAAGCTACAGGCACGAGGGATTAACAGAGAACAAGGAAATGCCGGTTGGTTGACAACGGACACGAAAATGCAGTAATGTACGCAATGATCACACTTTTTTTTTTTTTTTCAATATCGCTTGTCGTGAAATATAACACTTATTTAAATGCTAGCAATGGAATTAAAGTAGTGAAAAATTAGCTTGACTCTAATCTCCTGTCCTTAAATACTAATAAAACTACCTAAATGGAATTCCATTTTTTTTAACAACGAAAGGTTTACCTCCACCTCCACTTAGTAATACATAATATTTCATGTAATGAATTAACAAATAATTATTGTAATTGCCCACATCTAACACCTTCCACACAAGTCTGCATACCCCCAGAAGGGAAAAGGAGTTGTATTGTTTGAAGAAGTACCTGCAGCCAACTCGTGGATCATCAAGCATGAAAGATTATCGAGTTCTTAATGGAGAGATATGCTAAAAATGACTGCGATGGTGGCACCAGTACGTTCTCTCCCTGGTCGCTCTACAGGCACAACCCACTGTAGGCACTGCAGTGAGTATGAAACTTTACCACATGTGCTTGGGAGTTGCCCACAGGGAGAAGTACTCAGAATAAAACGTCACACCATCATAGGCCTACGTTCTATGAACGCAGATGCATTTCGATCCAAAAATCTAGACGTTCACGAGGAAGTTCATTTATTGCTGATGGTGGAAGCAATCGTAGGATCGATATCATATCTATAAATAGAAATAAACAGACAGCCGAAATAATTGATCCTACAATCAGATTTGAAATCTCAGCCGCCCAACCATCTGAAGTGAACGAAGAGAAAAAGAAAATCTACGAGCCCACGATTCAGTACCTATCAGCGAAATAAAACATTGAAAAAATCACAGTTACCGGTCTCTTCTTCGGAGCGAGAGCCACCATTCCGAAAGCCTTTGTAAAGTGGAGGGGAAAATACAAGCTGAAGAGAGATCTTCAAGATGCCATCGTCACCACCACAATAAAATTTTCTGTAGCGATATTTCGTCAGCATCTTTATGATGTACATTCAATTTAAATTATATTTGGTTCTATTTTTTTTCTTATGTCTTAATCAATTTTGTCTGAAACCTGTTTATATAATTTTTCATTTTAATTTTTATTGTGAGGTATTCTATGTCGCAGGGCAAACTCAAAATATTGGGTCAGACCAATAAATTAAATTATACATCAGCATTTACGTTGGGATAAACAAATTGATTTTATGTGTACAAATATAAGAAAGACAATTTATAAATACATAATACTTCGAAATTTTATCACTAAGGAGGCATTGAGAATAATATTTCTAGCTTGAGTATAATCATTAATACAATATGGTATAATAAATTGGGGTGGAATAGCATCATCTGTACTTAATCCATTAATTTTATTACACAGAAGATTAATAATAATTTGTCTGGCCAAAAATATGCATTAGCCAACAAATTTAATTTATATAATATATTTTAGAGTATTAAATAGTGAAGAGATTTGTAAATATAGTTCACTAACTTACTACCACAGAAATAAAATAAAACATAAATCTAATCGACATGAATATCGTACTCGAACACAAAAGTCTACTTTCCCATTAATTGAGCCTAAATGTCATACAAGTGCAGCTCTTAAACGTGGTGCTAGTTTCGGCCCAAGACTTTATAATAAAATTAAAAACCATTTTCCAAATTTGAAATATTTTAAAATTGAAGCTTTTAGAAAATAAATTTATAAAATTATTCATGATATATAACATAAACAAATGTATTTTTTTACCTTTCATTTCTGTCGACTATATTCATGTTTTTATTGAATATCACTGGCTTCTGTCTGATTGTCAATTTATAATAACTGTGTTTTTTTCTCTCTCTTTTTCTATTTATTTTTTTTGTCCTTGTATGTTATTTATTTTGTTTGAATTAAGGTACTTAAGTACAGTATTTAGTAAACTGTCCTTTTAAATTGTATGTTATATTATTGGCTAAGACTACACCGTACACGAGCCTGGCTCTTACGGTAGTAGTTCTTTTATAATTTTAATTTGTATTCGCTAGCTAGCTAGTTAAATAAAATAATTAAGTAAAATAAAAAATGAAATAGGTCTATATCGTAAATAAGCATGATTACACGAGTTAAAATTTTACAAGCATACACATAATTTAATATCACTTGTAGAGACTTTCCACTTTACAGCAGTTTGCCTTTAATTCGTGTTTCCAGATATTCCTATCCTCTAATTGAGTTCATTCCAAACTCCTCTTTCCCATGGCTCTGTTTATTTTTTCATACCAAGTCTTCCCGAGCTCTTCCACTCTTTCTCATACCAGGTGCATCCCAACTGATGGTACATTTGGACAAAAGAATCACAACGGAGAGGAATTTGGCGATAAGCAGGCTCATGGATTGGCATTTACAATGACGAAGACTGGTTACAAAAAGTTTGTGTTAGTTCCTTCGGAAAAGAGCAGATTTCCTGCTGCAAATATGAATAAAAAAGTTATGGAATGCATTGATATGAAATGTAAGAATAATTTTATTGTAACATACAACTGAAATTATTAATAATTTAGAGACTTTAAAACCTATTGTCCGGAAATAGGACACTTGTAAAAAATGTCTGTCCGGGAATAGATACACATGTTCCTATTCTCGGACATTTGCAAGACAAATTTCAACACAAAATAAAAAGTAATATTTCAAATAATATTGGAATTAAAATAGTTGTGATATCAGTAACAAGATTTTTAAATTAAAGTAATGTGTTTCACTTACTTGAAACAGTTATACAAACGGCGGATTTTCAGGGCAGGCAAGGGAGGCCGTGCCTCCCCTAATATTATGTTTTGCCTTACGTATTATGTTGTCTATTATGTTAGTGTTGTATCCGTTGTCTTGTGTTATGTATTTGATTGTGTTTAGCTCTTCGTTGTAATCTTGTTAGTTCATTGGTATGTTGAGTAGTCTGTGTAACATTGTTCGGAATGCAGCTTGTTTGTGTTGTGTTGGATGTGTTGTGTATGTGTGTTGTTGTTGTTGTGGGTTTTCTGTATACTACGCGACCAAGGCGAGACCCGTTGTGGCAGAATGAGGAACTCCGTGATGGATGTGTTGTGTATGTGTGTTGTTGTTGTGGGTTTTCTGTACACTACGCTACCAAGGCGGGATCCGTCGTTGCAGAATGAGGAACTCCGTGCTCGCTGCGTATGTTTACTGCTGGAGTGTCGTCACATCCAATGCCTAGCGTTTCAATCTGGTCGCAATGCCGAGTGTAGGAAGACGTGTGTTTCGTAGCCAAGCGGGGAGCATTATTTATAATGCCATAAAGTTTTCAGATGAAGAAAAGACAACTGGTTTACTCCTACCTCTATCGAAGACAACAGAGCGTGCTGCAACTATTGTGAAGTTAAATAAGGAAACAATTAGTAGGATTAGAAAGGAAAGTAAAGAATGTGAGGACAAGGGTGTAGAAATATCGACACCAAACAAAGCTAGATGACCTCCTGCAAATAAGGTTGACTTAGACTACATGGACAAATGCAGCATAAGATATTGATATTGATATTGATATTGATATTGATATTCATATTGATATTTATTTGTCATTCAACTTTACAATTCACAGTTATGGTGGACCTTCACATTTCTGTTTTTCGATCCACCATCCCTTTAATACATATAACTCTATTCTATTAAGGAATTCTTTGCCGAGAATTTCTTGATTGCTTTCTAATGTTCTATTATGACTGAATTGCTATATGTCCTTCCCCCTCTATCCTCTTCTATTCTCTCCCTCCTACCTAGACTATTTCCCTTCCATTCCTAAATTTCCTATTTTATTACCCCTATCCATATATTTATTTCGATAATACTCCTACAGTTATAGTACCCCTGCTACTACTCCCAATCTAAAACATTGAAAAATATCAAATATCTAATTCACTTAAATTACACTTCCAATTTCTCTCTCATTCCACTTCACATTTGTTCAGATATCATTGTATTCATTGTTTGATAGTTTATCTTATTACACTCTTACCCTATCTTCTTACACTAACACTTTCTTCTCTGTTCCTTTTCTTACACTTTTGCCACCCCTAACTTTTCTGCACTCACTTTTTAGCACTCTTCTTCTTCTTCTTCGCTATAACCTCTCCAATGCCCTATCTATTCAGTCCTCACAATCACTAATATCTGGTAGTCGCTTCCTTCCTACACTCGTTCTTCTCATGTCTTCTCTTGCATTTCCTCCATTAGTCTTGTCTAAGCTCCTGACCTCAGACACTACCAGTTGTTTCCCTAATCCTTCGTCCGCAGTGTTTTATATCTGCCTCACGTTATGTTTTCCTCCTTGGTTTATTCTGGTCAGCTGTTTCGTACTCGAAGTAGACGTCAGGTATCGTCATTGTCCATCTCTCGTTTCATTGATATTGAAGTTTTGTGTCGTATGCATTTTTCCATTCTTCCTAGCGTGCTGCCTTGACGTACGCATATGCAGCATAAGAATAGAAGTTCATAAATATTATAGTCTCTACAAAGAGCTTCAAACATTAGGAAAGCTGCATAAATTTTGTAAAAGAAGGCTAGGTTTTAAAGGGTGCAAGAAAACTTTACGAAAACTCATACTATCCATGGGTTTTGCATTAAAAAAATGTAAAGATAAAAGGAAATATCTAATAGAACGCTCTGATATAGTAGCCCGTTATTTACCTGGACGAAACATGGTTCCATACCCATTACACTGTCCACAAATGTTAGCAAGACGTAAACGTGTCAGGAGTTTATACAAATAGCAGTGCAGGTCAACGACTTATACCGATGATAATGATGGTTTTATACCGGGTGCTTTCCTCATATATGATGTCCGGAGTCCGGCCACTTTAAAATGCTAAGGTAACAAATGTATATCAAATGAAATATTGTATAAAATACAGTACCTACTTTAGTTTACGTTACTTTCGATTCATGTTCCCTCCTTTACGAACACCGATGTTTTGGTGTGTTTTCTGAATAGATTCCTATGTAAGCATATGATAAAATAAAACTAAACAATAAAGTTAACTATCTATACGAACATATAACAGATAAAGCGTGTTAATAATAATGAAACAAGAGCTCAGTTCAGCATGTGCTTAATTTTACATTTGATGTAACGGTTAGCGCGTCTAGCCGCGAAACCAGGTGGCCCGGGTTCGATTCCCGATGGGGACAAGTTACCTGGTTGAGGTTTTTTCCGGGGTTTTCCCTCAACCCAATATGAGCAAATGCTGGGTAACTTTCGGTGTTGGACCCCGGACTCATTTCACCGGCATTATCACCTTCATCTCATTCAGACGCTATATAACCTAAGCTGTTGATAAAGCGTAGTAAAATAACCTACTAAAATAAATAAAAATACATTTGATGCGGACTTTACAGCACGGCCTGTGTTGTGAAGCGAATCGCAGCGCCACCAAACAAAACGGTTCCCGCCTTGGTCGCCTAGTACTTTGAATGTGTGTTTGTTGTCTACTTTTGTTATTTTGATGTCTAGAAAATTTATGGATTTGTTGTTTTCAATTTCTAATGTGTAGTGTAGCTTTGGGTGTATTTTGTTTATGTGTTGATGCAGGTTTTGGATCTGTCTTTTGTTTCCTTTGTATATAGTAATAGTATGTCATCTACGTATGTGTCAATATACGACATTGTCTGCGTGTTTGTTGTTGACTTTCTTTAGTATGTATGTCTGTTCTATGTAGTGTAAGAATATTTTTGCCTACTCATGTATTACGTTTGGTTTATTTGGCTATAGTTGAATCTGTTATCCAATATGGTATAATTGGATGGGGAGGCATTACAAAAACTGCTCTTTTCCCTCTAATTTTGTTGCAAAAACGTATAATCAAAATTTGTTTCAAAAGACGACTGGATTATCCAACAAATTTGATCCATTCTGAATTGAATGTTTTTAGAATTGACCAAATTCATAAATACTCTTTAATGAAATTCTATCATAAAAATAGAATGAAATTTGTAGCTCAGCCACATGCTCATAATACAAGACGAAATGAAATTCTTAAATTAGTTGAACCTAAATATTTCATATCTGCTGCTTTACTACACAGTGCAAATTATGGTCCACGTCTATATAATTCGATAATAAAATTTCATCCAGAATTGACTACTTTAAACAATGAAATTTTCAGATCCAGAATTAAAAAATTTATATGACAGACTTCCCTGTATATATTATTATGTACCATGTATTGTAAAACAAGTTTTTTTCTATCCTAAGTATATTTTTTCTATCTTATCTTGGTTACTATATCAACATGACCTGCACTAATTATACTACTAATAATAATTTAATATTAATCCATCAATCTAAACATCGTCTCTTTTTTCACTCACTTATTATTAGTATTATTATTTACTAATTTTATTATCATCTTTATGTGAGCTTTTTTCTTAAGTATTTTGTCTACAAAGTATGTGTATCTATGTAACGGAACTGTCCCGAACACGAGCTTTGCTCTTTCGGGGTATTTTAATGTAACGTTTTTATGTATATGTTATTATTAAATAAATAAATAAAATAAATAAATTTCTGCTAGTATGCAGGAACACTCCCTCACAGGAAACAGAACAAGTGCCGCCATGACTAACAACGACCAGTTCTGAAGATGACCCATAAATAGGTCGAAACATGTAAACGAGGTATGCTGAAATTTAACACAGGAAAGTCTTACCATAGATATTCCGAAGTGATACAGTGTTAAAAGTTGTGTAATCAAGATGTATAAATAAGACATTCTCCAGTATGCCCCATTTTAAATTTAGCTGCGTATGATCGGTTGGATGTAATGGAAATAACAGCTATAGCTTATATTTCCCCTTTAAGTATAATTATAGGAAGTGTTGGCCGTTGACCACCACAAATCGGAAGGGCGTTATTTACTACAGTCAGTGGCCACAGTAATGGCAGACAAAGGTGTACGTGCGGGGCTGCTGTCGCTCTGTTAGATACAGAGCGGCGGGCGGGGAGGGGATCTGCCGGATCGTTGGTTACCATGACAACTTGAGAGACTGTACAGACAGCGGCTCTGATTCCCTCTTCCTCTTCCATGTTTTATGGGCGGTGGTCTCTACTAGAGAGACAGCACTAGGTAATCTGATATCTTCAACCCCCTCCCCTTCCCATAGTTCGACTACTTCACTGTTTTTACTGCAGGTCAGAAATCATATAAAAAGGTATGTGAACATAATGTAATTCGAAAACCCGGGATATAAGGCTGGAAAAAAAAATATTGAATTCAGTTGATTCCGCTGATGTCATTGAGGATTATGTGGACTGCTTTGAGAGTTCAGGGCCCGGTTTCTTCAACCTTCGTTAAAATGCACCTAACATAGCGTTAATTTACTAAGTTAAAAGTATAAATTGCTAGTATCAAATATGTATGGGTTTACTACCGCCGAAATTACTTATCAATAGCCACACATTAAACCATTATGATGTTACTGAAATAGTACATAAAAACTGACAAACGTTTTCGCCATTAAGATGGCATCCTCAGGTCACATCAAAGCGATAACATATGATGAACACTTGAAATATTCTGGTTTAAAACAATCGTTAAAATATATATTATTTTAATGTACCGAAGTACATATGATATTTCCATGCAGATATTCTGCGTCATCATACGATGAAAGAGTAATGGAACGGAGAAAAATTCTCTCCGGCACCGGGATTTGAACCCGGGTTTTCAGCTCTACGTGCTGATGCTTTAACCACTAAGTCACACCGGATACCAACCCCGGCGTCGGACAGAATCGTCTCAGATTAAGTTCCACCTCTTGGGTTCCCTCTAGTGGCCGCCCTCTGCACTACGTCATAGATGTCTATGAACGTAGGACTAAAGTCCACACATGTGCTGAGGTGCACTCGTTAAGACGGCGCTTATTCCGTCGGATCCCGGCCAACTAGTCACTCAGAACGAGTGCACCTCTGCACATATGTGGACTTTAGTCCTACGTTCATAGACATCTATGACGTAGTGCAGATGGCGGCCACTAGAGGGAACCCAAGAGTTTGAACTTAAACTGAGACGATTCTGTCCGACGCCGGGGTGGGTATCCGGTGTGGCTTAGTGGATAAAGCATCAGCACGTAGAGCTGAAAACCCGGGTTCAAATCCCGGCTCCGGAGAGAATTTTTCTCCGTTCCATTACTCTTTCATCGAATCGTTAAAATGTTTAAACAAGTTGATGTGTAGTTTTTCCTTCCCTACTGCACCCTCCTTCTACATTCCTAACTCCATTAACACGTTCCGAACTTCCCCTTCTACTCCCCGCGCTTGTTTGACTTCCCCTTTCCCTACTCTCTTCTTTCGTTGATTCACCATTCTTCTCTCCCTCCTTCTGCCTTCCAACTCTAAGTTCTCCACCTCTGTTACCATCTGATATTTTGCTTATTTCTCCACTTCTCTGCAACTTCGCACTCACTTGGCCTTGTGGTGACGTCATTGCTTGTCATCTCCCTTATGTCATTGCATAATGAAACCCTTGTTAAAAGGACAAATGTTTTCTGTTAGAAATATCAAGAAAAATGACGTCATATTTAGTCATTTAAATAATATGATTATATATATATATATATTGTAGTTCATAAACGAGATACCTCAGCATTTCACCAAGCTCAAAGGAAGCGTTGTTGTGGAGAATATTCCTAAAACCTAGAGAGATTAATTTATAATGAAACAGGGCTTTACGTGATGTTTATAAAAAAATTGTGTACACATAAGTCTTACTCAAGGATGATGAAGCTTACGGCTATAGATCGGATGTTGGAAGATTATAGGTTGTGTATGGGAAAAATTAAACTCTCAACATGCAACACGAACTATCAATACCTGGTAGGAAAATTGAACGTCTACCATGGTAAATGCTTTAGTTACTAACATATTTTAGTTAATTCTCCTTCTGCAAAACCTAATAACAAATTTAAAATTGCACTTTGAATAGACAAATAATTTCGAACAAAAGAGAAATGTGGTCTATTTGGATTAAAATTCACAACTACACCATAAAAATATATAGAATCAAATTCGTTTTCTTCTCCTACCTTGCAGTAGTACCTCTGCCAGAGAAGAATCTCTTTTTTGAAGCGTTCATGGTATATGCAGCAACAATAAATCTTGTACTCACCTGGGAAAAGAAATTAATATAATTTTAGAGTCCACAGCAATAGTTCTTGCTCATTTTTCACATAAAGCAAAACAGAAAAATCACTTAGATATGTAGAGCAGTGGTGACCAAACTGGGTATCGTGATTACATCGTGTAATCAAAGACATTCATACTAGTAAGGGGAGTTTCCTGTACATTGCTCTCTGTCTCGCTCACGTAGGCCTACTGAAGGTAAGCAGTGTCGGTACCATATCGCTCTACAAACCCTCTGTCTCTAACAGGAACAGAAGGTTTCGTACAGAATGGGAAGAGGAATTTATTCGCTGTTCTGTCGGAGAAAATGTAATATGTTGCTTTGCTCAACGGTTCAATTAGTAGTAGTATATAAAAAGCGACATTACAAAGCATTACGCTAAATACATAGATATAATAGGTAGACTATTATTATTATTATTATTATTATTATTATTATTATTATTATTATTATTATTATTATTATTATTATTAACTATAACAATTGGAGATTTATCCTTCGAAGAGGTGGAAAAATTCAAATATCTTGGAGCAACAGTAACAAATATAAATAACACTTTGGAAAAAATTAAACACAGAATAAATATTGGAAATGCGTGTTATTATTCGGTTGAGAAGCTTTTGTCATCTAGTCCTCTGTCAAAAAATCTGAAAGTTAGAATTTATAAAACAGTTATATTACCGGTTGTTCTGTATGGTTGCGAAACTTGGACTCTCACTTTGAGAGAGGAACAGAGATTAAGGGTGTTTGAGAATAAGGTTCTTAGGAAAATATTTGGGGCTAAGAGGGATGAAGGTACAGGAGAATCCAGAAAGTTACACAACACAGAGCTGCACGCATTGTATTCTTCACCTGACGTAATTAGGAACATAAAATCCAGACGTTTGAGATGGGCAGGACATGTAGCACGTATGGGCGAATCCAGAAATGCATATAGAGTGTTAGTTGGGAGGCCGGATGGAAAAAGACCTTTGGGGAGGCCGAGACGTAGGTGGGAAGATAATATTAAAATGGATTTGAGGGAGGTGGGATATGATCGTAGAGACTGGATTAATCTTGCTCAGGATAGGAACCAATGGCGGGCTTATGTGAGGGCGGCAATGAACCTTCGGGTTCCTTAAAAGCCAGTAAGTAAGTATTATTATTATTATTATTATTATTATTATTATTATTATTATTATTATTATTCATCAGCAAGTGTTGCCATAATTGTTGTAGGCCTATACGTGCCTCAATATATAAGCCTACATCTTCCCGTGAATGATAAAATAATTACTATGTTATATCTCTATTTTAATTTCTTTTTTTAAATTCTTTTGATGACTATTATCAATTATTTACTAGTTATTTATTTAATAATAATAATAATAATAATAATAATAATAATAATAATAATAATAATAATAATAATAATATGAAGAAACTGATTGAATATTACGTGCTAGTGTAGTAATGAAGTGAGCTATTAAAATCCAAGAACTGAAATAACTCTTCAATCATCGTCATGAAGAGAAAGATGACATAAATAAATGTAAGGAAGCCAGCTATCTAGTGGCGAACGGAATAGCTCGTTCTCTTAAGCCTTCCAGCGAAGGAGAGTTTTATAAAAGCGTAATGACCAAGGTGGCTGAAATAATTTGTCCAATGAAAGTTGTCAATTAATTTTGGAAAACTACGCATTTCTAGATTAAATATCCACAAGAGAATTCAGGAAATTTCTGATTGTGTTCATTGAGGAATATTTAAGGAAAGCAAAACAATTTATATACTGTATATTTTTTATTGATTCTTGATGACAGTAGTGACATTACTCATGCAGCGAAGCTAGCGATTTTTATTTGCGTGGTTGATGAACTCGATGTTAGTGCACGAATCACCACTGGTTGTAGTTTTCATGCCGTGTACCTCTCCCCAATCTCCTTACTTCATAGACTGTCTCTCGCATGTAATCACTGCCGTTGGAGTTTTGGTCACCGCTGTTGTAGAGCATAGAGCAGAGATGTCAAAACAAGCGCATTTTTCTGATCTTGACGTCGTGCACGGGCAGTAAGCCTAGGTATGGAAGGGGGAAGGCTAAGCAGCCTGTAGAACTAAAAAAAAAGTGGTGTACAAACTTCAGACGGAACGTGAAATTTTATCTCGTTATTTTTATATGGCTTTTTCCTGTTTGATATTTTCTATATTGTCTGTAAAACAAAAGTACTAACACTGATTTCTTAATATTGCACTTGTGTTTTAAATGTCAATAACATAATATTTATATTTGTATTCTATAATTTTGAAATATATATTAGGCCTACTTTTCACGTGCGATATTATTCTTCTATAGTGTTAATATTATATTATATAATTTCATTGCCGCTGTAATTATATTTTAGTTCCTATTTTATTTTACTTATATATTTATATTATTATTATTTTTTATTTTAATATTATATCTGAACTGCGACCGAGCACGAGCGCTGCTCATTCGGTCTCAAATTTTGTTAATACTACTGTATCTTCTTTTTATATTGCTTGTATTATTTTATTTGTATTTCTCTTGTTTTGTTTTGTAATTATATTTCTCTATTCTGTATATTTGAAATAAATAAAATAAATAAATAAATAAATAAATAAATAAATAAATAAATAAATAATAGGCTAAAGAGTTAAGAAGGAATATTCATATAAATTCCATAGTAGTACAACTATACTGTACTAAGTGAATGAAACACATCATTCATAAAGAAAGTGATATTCCAAAGAAAACGACTGAGTACATGATGTTGGAATTGATATTGATGGTACCTTTAGCTTTATAAAAGTAACCAATAAACTAATCAAAACAATATTATAGTACAAAGCAAAGGTACCTAAGTATATGTTTTAACTGTAACTAATAGTACATAACAAAAATCTCATCGCATTATGCTTTTAAAGTGATATTGGTGCTCAACGTTCTATCATCAGACTATTAAATTATTTTCTCGAAATCTGCTGAAGCTATAGAGCTGACGTTTTTACAACACATCAGCACATGTGGTTTGTTTTTGATGTAACAGTTGCTTTGTTAAATCATTTCCTTAAAAACATTTTCCATGCGAATATTTTCAAAATTTTTAAGACACTATCTTCAGTGTGATAATAAATAAAAGTCAATATTATATTATCGTAATATTGAATCAATGATCACTGTAAGAATTTTGACCATAGCATTTCCCAATATACTATCTTCAGTAATATGTATTTACGATATATTAGATTTACGAAAACATTGTTTCAGTACCTGTAAGGCTACAAAATAAAGATACCGGTATCTGAAAATTACACTTTTCTGTAAACAAAAAAAGTTGAGAAAATATTCCTTTTAAATAAAAATGCAAGCTTGTGAAAAATCAGCATTAAAATTAAAACTTACATTCATATAATGCATTTATACTTCTCAGACAATTCTAAAAATTAACATGGATACAGTTTTAATAAGTTTGCTTCCTTTTATCCATTGAGTAAGTGCTGGCCATCCCTGTATATAGCTCGACCAAACGACATATACTACCTTTTACGTCTGTCTCTTTCCTTTCAGCTGTAAAGCGCTCAGGCTCTCCTGAAAGCTAAAGCGCGCGCTTGCACTTATGGGTATGAATTGACATGACTGGCATAGAGTAATTCAAATGGCCTCGTCAAAACTTTAGCAATTTTCACAACATGTGAATATAATCCCAAGTATGACAGATTCAATTTGTAATACTACGACCTCTAGGAACCGATTAACCAATTTAACGGCGGCAAGTTTCCTTCTGTATAAAAGTAGAATGTACAGTGAATCAATTTAATATTGGGCCATTGTCGTACTACCAGTTTGTAGGTCTTTATTTGACAATTGAAACAAACATATACAAGAAATTCAAGCTCAGAACATTATTTCAATTTAAACAACACAAACTTACTTCGTAAAAAAATACAAATTGTTACTTGAAGAGATACAACGACTCTCTTAAAAAAATAACCTAATATATATGCACACAATTTAATGTTGGGCCAGATAAATTAAAAGTTTCCTCGTATGTACAAAAATTTAATCCCTACAATTTAGTTTGATTCCCTTTCTGTCTAATGATCGCCCTCAACCGATGCGGCATATTCTCAATTATTTTCTGGGTATAATTTGAATCAATAAATGCCCACTCTTCCTGAAGTCTCTTTTTGAGCTCACGTTTTGATTTTATTAGTCCCCTTTTCAACTGTTGTCAACAATTTTTCGATTAGGTTTAAATATGGACTTTGTGGAGGTGTTTCTATTACTCTCCGGCAGTTATATAACAACCACATTCTGTTCTTCCAAGCTTTATATTTTGGGTCGTTGTCCTGGTAGATCTTAAAGTGTCTCTAATACCCAACTTTTCAGTCCTCTTATGAAGATTGCTCTCCAGGAGATTCAGATAGTCATTTTGATTCATTTTACCCCCGATGAAGGCCATCTCCCATCTCCCCTATCCCAGCTGAAAATATGCACCCCAGACCATCACATATTTAACTGTAGACTGCCAGTATTTAGTTTTTAGTTCGTCATTTACTCTGCGCCATACAGTTATCCTACCATCAGAACCAAAAACATTTACCTTATTTTCATCCGTAAAAAGCACATCTTTCCACCAGTTTTTAATCCTTATTCACATATACTTTTGCGAATTGAAGTCTTTTCCTTCTATTCAATTTACTTATGTATAGCTTTTTTTCTGGCAGTTCTGCCATAGTACCCTGCTTTCCTAATTACACAACGCACTGTTTCTGGATGTACTTTCTTATTAAACCTGTCCACAATTCGGAAGCAAGTTTTGGTGCACTTATTCTGGATTAGTTTGAACCGTTCTTAGTACGAACCGTTTTTCTCGCTCTGTTATTTTCTTTGGTTGACCTGTTTGTGTTATACTCTCTATCCTATCCTCTTTTTCGTATCGTCTTATAATATTTCCAACACTACTCTTGAACAAATTTAGCACACTGCCTATTTGTCTTTGACTTTTATCTCTTGCACGATGGCATATAATCAGTTGCCGCTGCTCAAACGTAATGTTGGGCCCTCTTCGCCCCATGCCAGACTCGTTAGCTTCAGTACGTCCACACAGCACAGAGACCGCACCTGACTCCACCTGAGACTGAACTGAATACCTTGAGTGGATAATAACACTGATCGGCCCTATATTAAATTGACGCACTCTTACGGTATTTCAAGAAAAATAACGCAAATAATGTATCCTTATGATTGAAATATTTTTACCACGTTATAGTGACTATAGTACAATATTTACTTTTCTTACTCTTAATTGTACAATATATTTATATCCATGTATTTTACAGTATATTTATATTTTAATGAAAAATGTGATTCTGCACATATAGTAAGATAGCATTGGCCCAATATTAAATTGATTCACTGTAAATGATATGCGAGAGGAATTTCTTTCGCGTTCTACAAAAGGCCACTGATTTATGATATGTTCCGTCGCATAAGTTTATGTCACCCCAAATCTATTGAAATTGAGCTGGAGGTTCGTATCCAGAGTTCAACTTTCCTCGCAGTTCAGTCTTCTTTGTCTCGCACATTTTGATTTAACACGACGCGTGGCTTTTATGCCCACTATTGCTTGCAGCTATTAGAGTGGAGAAATAGGGAAAGACAAGTCGTGAGCGATGACAGCATAGAACGGATCTTTACTGCAGTATCTCTTAAGAGAATCTTGCTTTTAGTTCCTTCACATAGCTACAATTGATTTGTGGTGCTTGTTTCCAGACAGGGAAATCAGAATACACTGAAATTCAAATCTGTGTAATGTTGTTGTTATGGGAATAAGCTAATAACATAGGGCTATTCCATCTCAAATCGACCGAAATATAGAGTAAATTGACCTTGCAATTTTTAAATAAAATGAAACTTTTTCTGTCCATAGACAACTATGATACAATGCTTTGTGCAAAGTTTGAGGCATCAGAACTTCATAGTGTTTAAATTTAAAATATTTTAATTTATCGTATTTTCATAAAATTAGCAAATTTAAACTGTTTTGGCTCCCAAACCCTTTCACCCAATGATCAAAATCATGGTTTATTTTGATGCTGAAAAGTTATATTGACATTAAACAGTTTTTCTTACTTTTTATGGAAATGGATAAATTTAGATTTTTCTTCATTAAGACACCTTTGCCCACGAAAAAATATGTTTTAAATATATGGTTAGATTCCGCATTGAAAGTACAAATAAACGCGTATTTTTTACTGGTGCACCGTTAATAAGAAAGTATTGAAAAATCAAATAAAGAAAATAAATAGTACGCGCGTGAGCTAACCAGCTGACTGTGAGGCGGGAGCCAGCCTAGGCAAGCAAGGCCAGGAGACATAAACACGATGTTTCATCTAGTAGCGCATAGCTGGGCTAGCTTTATCACAGGTTTTCATAAACACAGGAGTAAAATGACGCCCAAAGCTCGCTTATCTTCATCTCTCGGCCAGTGTGTGCTGTGTTGCGCCTTTCAAGTCTAGGCGTGTGAAAATAATTTATTTAAAACCCCCGTAACTTATTGCCGTGACACTAAGCAAACAATGCCGAATCCCTCTTAATAATGCAAGGTTTTTTCTCAATATTTTTCTACATTTTTACAAATGGGCAAATAACCTAAAAGTAAGTAAAATTAGATTATCTGTCTCTCTGTATACAATAAAAATAAGAATTACTTCTTATCATAACCTACCAAATGTCAGCTTCAAAATGAGCTCTCGTTCAATGTTCTGCAGTAAATGGTTCCAGAGTTCTGAGCGCTGAAAGAGGCTTGTTTTTCTAAAACACGCTAAATTTGTCGCTCAACAACACGAAAGCCGTTTGACTTTTGATAGTATATTTTTGAAAATGCACTCTCGTCAGCACTTTGTATAAATACGGAAAAAATTAGAGTAGAAACAAATGCGAGGTTTTTTACTGATCGATTTCATATGGAATAGCCCATACATAGAAGATATTGGTGATGATGGAGTTTGCCATGATGATAAACCTGACGTTGACGGTGATGTAGGGGTGGTAGTGGTAATGGAACAAAAACCAGAAATTATTTTTTCTATTAAAAGCCTGGCGTTTTAGTCTGTATGCAAAGTTCTTCCATCTCGCGGAATGTCTCAGTATTCAGTTGCTACTCACTCTAGCCCTTGCAAGGACGCCATTATCGTGTAGGCCTAATATTTATTTGACTATTTCGTTTATATGACGTCATTCCATTTTCGACCAATGAAGTGTAATGAAATTTTGAACTCCAACCAATCACAGTCATACTTTGCGATAATGTTTGCAGCTAGATTTATCGCTATCAATTTATCGCTGGGTCGTTCTTTTGTTTAGTCGTTGTCGCCAACTGTCTCCCCGTAAATTGATGATCATGAATACATTAATGAATACACGGTAAAACGTTTCTTTCAACTTTAAAGCAATGAATGCAAGATTGATATTTAATATTAATTAATATATTTACACAGTGAAGACGACGTTCAAAAAGGTGCACCATGTAGACACGAAATCTTCATGCATCTTAATTGAACGTACCTTTTAAACTTGATTCTTTCAATATTCTTCCCAGATTGCACGCATACGCGATTGGAATATTGAACTGTGTAGATGCAGCTTTAGTTCCGTTACACACTACAGCGAGAATGCGTTTGTCGAGCTATAAAAAATGCTTTTGTGTAGTACTGATCGTAACGGTCGAAATAAGGCACAGCTGATATCGGACATGCTTCCACAGGTAACTTAACCTATAATAAAATTGTAGTCTATAAAATTTGTATCTTGTGAATGAAATGAAACAATTAATAGAAAGTCAGATGTTCAAATTTATGTAATATCATCGCATATCAAACCCAAAGAACTTGCATAGCAATAATAAGGTCTTTGATCAAATTGCCTTCCGTATGGCGTAATAAAATTCGTTTTTAATTAGGCTTATCTACACAGAGATGGCTTCACTGTGTAGCAACATGTCTCGCTGTGAATACATAAACATTGGTATATAGGTGTCCCCACTGTTACTGTTAAATTAAATTATGATTTCAGCAGATAATAAAAATGTATATATGTTATAATATTAAGAGAAAAGTGCAGTACATGTAATTAATATTTTTAAACCTGTATTTCGCTTTTCGCAATTGGCATTACTGAATAATAACATCGAATTTCTTTATAGCAGTAATCGATATTCATCTACGAGCATTTCAACTCCACAATGTCTGAATAGGTTAAGTATTCGTTAATATACAATTGTTAACATTTTGTGACCGAATTTTAGGAATATATTATTTACATTTTTATTTTATTCACGAAATAGTCCTAATAAAGGTCACTCCTGGTCTGAGATTTCCCATCGGCAAATCTCAGACCTCTCGTGACATTATTAAAGATAATTCTTCTTCTCTCACTGCAACCAATCAATCAATGATCCATCCATTCATCCAACGACTCATTGATTCATTCATCCACGAATTAATTGATTGATTCATTGATTTATTAGTTGATTGATTTATTGATTCATTCATTTATTACAGTTGGTTTCGTCAAGAGCAAAACGTATCTTCTTAAAAATTATTTTTAATGAAATAATGCATTTGCTTGGCCTTAGAGTAATAAAAGGCATTAAAAACTTCTGTTTTAGAGGCATGCATTTTGAGTTTAAGAAGTTAGGTACAGCTTACAGCAGAGACATTTTTTTAAATATTCAATAGGCTATTTTTTTTCCTCCATTACTGTATCTTGTACAATAATGAAAATTGGTAGGTGTAAGACACTGTCTTCCTGCTATATGAAAAAAAATTTACGATTTAAAAAAACATTTATATATATATTTTTTCAAAATTCAAAATGGTGACAATTTACTGTGCAGTGATGAAGCGTTTCCCTCATAACTCATAAACTTTTTCATTTTCTCTCTCTTTTACTTTACTGTTGAAACTCATGTTTACAATGTCATGCTCTTTCAACTATATTCCTGAATAAATATATTTTTTTATTTTGTGTTAGAATAAAATACCGATATTTGACCATTTCTTTAAATTAATTTATTTTTATCAGACAATCTATCAAAGCTAGACAAGTTATTTTGCACTATATTGTAGATATGACAAGCATAAATACACACAAAAATTTCATCACAGAATGTTAGATACTTTTTGAGTTGTGAGGAAAAAGTTTCATCACTGCACAGTGGACTGCCACTATTTTGAATTTTGAAAATATATATACAGAGTGTTTAAAAATACGGGGCATAATTTCAGGTATGTATTTCCCACATGTAGACAATCAAAATAGTTCATTACAACATATGTCCGGAAATGCTTTATTTCCGAGTTACGGCCTTCACAACATTGAAATTCACCGGAACTTTTTCTTTCCGCAGGTCGTTGCCGTCAAAGGAGACATTAAGAGAGCACTCTAACAGTTCATTCCGAGGCGAAGGTTACATTCAGTGTTGTGTAGGCGTTAGACTGTGCGACATGTATTCAAATCAAGAGCTGGCAGAGATACACTTCATGTACGGTAAGGCGGACGGCAATGCTGCGCTGGCTCGTCGTTTGTACCAGGAGAGGTACCCACAGCGACAATGTCCAGATCAGAAGACATTTGTACGTCTCCATTACCGTCTGTGCGAGTATGGAAAATTTAACTCTCCTGGTTTAGGAAGGGGACGACCAAGATCTACAACTCCAGAAGTACAGGAGGAGATTCTGGAGGCTGTGAACATGACTCCTTCCATCAGCACACGAAGGGTAGCGTTGCAAGTCAATGTTCCTCATACGACTGTCTGGAGACTGTTGAAAGAGCATCAATTGTATCATTATCATTTGCAACGTGTACAGGCCCTGTCACCAGCAGATTACCCTGAGACATCGATGTGAGGTCTGTATTCAAGCATGAGGTGGACATTTTGAACATCTTCTGTAATGACAACGACCTGCGGAAAGAAAAACGTTCCGGTGAATTTCAATGTTGTGAAGGCCATAACTCGGAAATGAAGCATTTCCGGACACATGTTGTAATGAACTATTTTGATTGTCTACATGTGGGAAATACATACCTGAAATTATGCCCCGTATTTTTAAACACCCTGTATATATAATTTTATATTACAACAGAATGTACGTATGTACTTATTTGCTCTTCTATTTAGTAAGTAATTGTAATTTATTCCATTCTTGCATTTCTTTACACACCAGATTTCATATTATGCATTACACTCATTTCTTTTGTTGTTACCGCTATTCATTTGTTCATCTATATTTGTTATGAAGATAAGTGTAATAAAGTATGCAATCAAATTGTAGGTCTATATCAGGCATCTCAAGGTCAACGCATATAAGTTGTTACAGAGAGCAAGCGTAGTCAGCTGAAGAGATAGGCGCAGTACCCGAAGATAGCCGATCGTTGATTCCTGTTACATGCATGAGCGAGCTAAGTTGTAGCTGTCGCGGGAGAAATGCTACACAGCTGCACTTTTGTGTTGTACTGCCACAATAGACGGTTGTCTTCGGAAGGAATTTCTTAAGTAATTTACAATAATAATAATAATAATAATAATAATAATAATAATAATAATAATTATTATTATTATTATTATTATTATTATTATTATTATTATTATTATTTGACTAAAAAAAAAAAACAACAATACTTCATTTCTAGTAAATTTTTTTGGTACCGGTATCTCTTTTGTTTTAAGGTTATACTATATTTAATACTAAAATACAGACTGAATGGCAAATGTTCCAACATCAGGCTGAACAACTAGCCATATTAAAAGCTATTCAACATCTACAGACTCTGGAAAGTCAACAGCAAAAAATTTCAATATTTACAGACAGCAGGATAACATTAGACTCCCTTAGAAATCAAACAAATCATACGCATCTTATAGGAGAAATCAGAAGAGAAGTAAAGGAAGCGGAGAGGAAGAACTGGAAAATAGAATTCAACTGGATTAAGGCCCACGCTGGACACGAGGGGAATGAATTAGCAGATCAACTTGCGAAGGAGGCAGCACGCTCCGAGGATATTCCAGAGAGCTACAGCAAGACACCAAAAAGTGCAGTGAATGGTGAAATACACACTCTCAGTTTAGTGAAGTGGCAAAACGAATGGGACAACACAGCAAAAGGACAAATCACAAAATCTTTCTTCCCAAATATAAACGATCGGTTAAAATTGAAACTTAACATAACCCCAAACTTCACAACTATAATAACAGGACACAGAAATATAAAATCTTATCTACATAAATATAAAATTATAGATAGCCCATTATGTCCATGCAACAATGACGAACAAACGATAGATCATTTGTTATACAATTGTAAATTACTTGAGAGAGAAAGAGACATTCTGAAAGCGGCAGTTCTAAAGTTTGAAAACTGGCCAGTGAATAAAGACAAACTAGTGCACAAATACCAGAAGAACTTTGATCAAATTTACTAACAATATACAGTTTGACAAATTACAATGAAAGAAAAGTACAAAATTCATCCATCTATATTGCCTATAAAGAAACTCTTAGAACAATATAAAGTAATTGTATGAACATAGTTTAAGTTAAACCAATGCATGTAGTATTACTCCACAGTAATGGAGCATGCAGACTGTAAAAAAAAAAAAAGAAAAAAACTGTATTTAATACAATTAAATTCAATTAAAGAACAATAATAATTAAATTATTACACTTGTTGGTTGTTAAAGTACGTATTATTATGATATGCCAATATTAACATATTCATTACAATAATAGTTAAATAATATGATTAATAAAGATTTCAATAATTAAAAATAACCAAAATATCTTAGGAATTCACAGACAATTATTTTAAATTAGAACTATTCAAATTTTAAATCTGGTCTCAAATTCTTTTCTCAAGGCCTCCAGTAATTCACTATAATAATAATAATAATAATAATAATAATAATAATAATAATAATAATAATAATAATAATAATAATTTCATTTTCGAGTATATCAATTGAGTAAAACGAAGAAATCTGAAGCATGAAGAACCATACATGTTACGTAATTATTTGTTACATTGGTCTTGATTCAAATTAGGTAAAAATTTTGGATTAAAGAAGTGGTAACAGTTACCCACTGAAACTTGCGACTCCCACAATTTCACTTTCCCTACGAAATCTTTTATTTCTTCATATATCTGCGGTAATAAGGAGGTTCCTTCCTCGGAGATGAACACAAAGACTGACCGTTACATCGTAGTGGTTGGAGCTGTCTATTCAAACGTCGCGGTCAATGACGTCATCCGGAGATACACGAACTGCTCCCGCATCTTGTTCCACTTTTACATTAAAAAAGAGAGAGGAGGAAGTGCTCCGAGGAGGCCCTGTTGAGACGTCTGGTCTATATTAAGAAAATACATTGTTTTCAATTAGAAATGGTAAATTTCCTTCAATTGTTATTCCGTTTGTGTACTCAGAAAATGTGAGTGTTCTGTCTAGCCTTCAAAACATCAGAGAAAACCGGTTTAAATTTGATGCTATACCTCAGCCGTGGCGAAAATGAGATCGTGCGCCGAGCCACTGTGTAACCTGCAACGTGCATAGCACCTATGGAGGGAGGCGGACACCCGAAGGGGAAGTGAAGCAACTGTCTGATTTATTAACGGATTTTCATTTTCCTTACGTTAAGCACTTAAATATAATTTTATACAGTATAAGATACAAACAAGTGTTTAGTACGTGTAACGAAGAAAGAAATGAATAAGAAAACATAGGACACATTATCACAACCTAAAATTAACTGTCTTCAGAATGTCTCTGCGACAGAGTTTCAAAATCAGGAATTATGTCACTTACTGCCAGTCGTAGTTGATCACGAAGGTATTTGTCTGTCAGTCGTGATCTGAATTTGGTTTTAACTATTTTCATTGCTGAAAATAATATTTCATAAACGTAAGTTGTAGCGAATATGGCTTCAACAGAGCAAGCGAAAGAACGAAGTTTCGGATATTTATTTTTGGCAAAGATTTGAAAAGTTCAACATTTGTCAAGTCCTTACATCTAGCTTTCGTTTAACATCACATTGTAAATCTGTGAATTTAAATTGAAGATCTAACCGCACATCTACTGAAAAAGGATCGACGCACTGATATGTTAATAATAATAATAATAATAATAATAATAATAATAATAATAATAATAATAATTATTATTATTATTATTATTATTATTATTATTATTATTATTATAATTATAATATCACTTAACCTTTTAATGTTTCATAAGTGATATGTAGTATAATGCCGTTTCATGTTATACAACTGTTTTCCTCGTAATACTTGTGAACAAATCATACATTTAATATTCTCATCATATTGGTAGCAAAAAAATGCGTCCTTCCATCCTACTTGAAACTTTCGTTTTTGTAGAGGTACATGGTTTCGAGACAGACATTGCGACGATATGCCACTCGCAGGTCAGAGACAAATACAAATGGAACGGAGTTTGACTCCAGTGAGTGAGAGGGTGGGGGTTGGGGGAGATAGGAAGCAAGAGAAATGCATAGCTATCATTGGAAGTCACAATGTGCTCGTGACTCACATTTTCGCCACGGCTGCTTTACCTTGACGGATGCTCTCTGATCGGTAGAATGAAAACCAGTTGTAAGCCCTATTCTAAAGCTTGGTAGTAGTATGGTGGTGGTGGTGGTGGTTGTGGTGGTGGTGGTGGTGATAATGGGAAGGGTAAAGTACGAATTATAATCATTAAAAAAGTCCAAAGAAAGTGATTAAAATAAATTCCTCTATTCACATCAAGAAACACGAGGATTATTAGTTTAGGGGGCGAATTTTGATGACCTAAACGCTAGTATTGCAGCATGGTTTAGCAGAAGATCAGCACACATTTCCTCTAACTCAGGCAGAATCCTCATTGTCACTGGATAATTAATTTGTTACGGTCTGGTGAACATTCCCTCCTAAATCTACTCCCTAATTCCTTCACAATGAACGTAAGCAGAAGGAAGTTACAGTATCCTCCTCTCAGGTAACAGAATCTGTGGTGCGAGGCTTACACAGAAAAAATATTCTTTTCATTTGAGATACAGTCGACTTCACGCTGTAACGACCAATGCCCATCCCACTACAGAAGGGACTCATAATCCTACCCC
The DNA here is from genome assembly GCF_040183065.1 of Periplaneta americana. Taxonomy (NCBI): domain Eukaryota; kingdom Metazoa; phylum Arthropoda; class Insecta; order Blattodea; family Blattidae; genus Periplaneta; species Periplaneta americana. The sequence goes on from NC_091130.1 coordinate 138,285,610, forward strand.
TTCCAACTAGGTCATTTAAGAAGCAATGCATTAGCGGTTTATGTCGCTGTAGGTGTTGTTAGCATTTGTGATGTGTTCTGCATATGTGGAAATGATTTGTAATTTTGTTATTATTTGCAGATGACACAAGTGTAGTAATTACAGCCAATAACTCCAACACATTCCAGTCTTCAACAGAGGAAATTCTCTTCAAAATATGTGACTGGTTCTCAGTCAATAAATTGGTATTAAATTGTAACAAAACTAACATAATTCAATTTAAATCCTGTCCAAATTCAACCTCGCAAATTTCTAGCGCAATAATTAACAATACATCCCTATTAGAAACAACAACAACCAAATTTCTTGGCTTAAAAATCGATAATGTGTTAAACTGGAAAAATCATATTCAAGAAATTACCCCCAAACTAAATTCAGCTTGTTTTGCTATTAGATCTATGCAAAAGATAGTAAATATCGATACCTTAAAAACAATATACTTTGCATACTTCCACTCGGTAATGAGTTTTGGAATAAAATTCTGGGGAAATTCCACAGATAGTAACAGTATATTTCTATTACAAAAAAAGAGTAATTAGAATAATAGCAGGTGCCAAATCTAGGGAGTCGTGTAGGACTATTTAAAAAAAACTACAAATAATGCCTCTAGCTTGTCAGTATATCTTTTCATTAATAATCTTCCTTGTATGTAATCGTGAAAACTTTGTAACTAATTCAACAGTTCATAGCATAAATACACGTCAAAAAATGACTTTCATACTCCTTCGGCAAGTCTATCGTGCTATCAAAAAGGAATGCGTTATATGGCAGTAAAAATTTTTAATAACCTCCCTATCGATATAAAAAATGAAACTCAAAACATACGATTATTTAGGGTCAAAGTAAAGAAGTACCTAATTTCTCACGTCTTCTATTCTGTAGGTGAATTCATGACATTCAACATCGCTTCATGAAATTGATACTAAAACTTTGTATTGTACTAGTAGACTATATTGTAAATCTCGTCTGTATATATTTCATCTAGACTGTGACTATAAATTAAGACTTTATAATAGTATTAAGTTTTTTGACTTGTTCCATATTCTAGCTGTAAGCAATGTATGAATACCACGGAATGTTAATAAATACAGTACAATACAATGTGTTCTTTTTAAGTGTTTCAAATGATCTGCCTGTTTGTCCTATGTAGAAGTTGTTGCAGGTGTTGCATTTGAGTTTGTATACGCCTGTATGATTGTATTTGTTTGTAAACACATGGAAATTCTACATATTCAACCAAAAGGCCAGAAACTAAACACACTAGAACAATACGAAATATATACGCACACAAAAACACATCCAAATGAAATTCTCAACACACAACACAATTTCAGAACACAGACACACTCTTTGACTCCATACTACACTACACAAACACACCCTCACAGGAAACGCAAACAAAAGGCGCCAAGACCAGCATCAACAAGTTCTGAAGCTGGCCTATAACAGGCTGAAACTAGTTAACCAGGTACTATAACATTTAGACACGCGAAAACTAAATAATACATATTCCGAAGTGATATAATGTTAAACGCTGTGTAATCAAGATGTATAATTAAAGAAAATTTAAAAATACATCATTTTTCGTGTTCATCGTGCAAATTAAGACTTCCGCCAAGAAAACTAAGAATTCGCGAAAAATTGCGTGAAAAATATTGCCGTAGGTTAAGTAAATTTAACATTAAATGTGTACTTATCTTTGACTACAACTAAAAAACATGTTTATCGTTATTAAAAAACACACGGCTATGAATATTACAGTACTGGTAACCAAATTTGTGCAGTGTACTTTTCCAATACAGTACTCACGCTTGTACAAATTCATGTGTTTCCTCATGACCACCACAAAATATTTGTGGTTCCTGAAAACAGCCAACAGCTAAGAAAGTATAAGTATATCTCTAGTCTTTGGAAATAAAATTGTTGCAAAGAAGCGGATGCAAAATTTTCTGGGATATCATTTTATCATTTCTAAGCTTTTCCGCATAACAGGCTACTTATGTAGACGCTGTAGCTCGTAACAGAGCCAAGCCTTTGTTCATTATGAAAGAAGGAAAAACTGCGAGAAATTAAAGGAACAGACCTGAACAACTCTTTGTGTGACTTCGCCGTTTGTTTCACGTTCAATACTGCTTTTTCAATTCCACTCTTTCACACTTTGTTTTCATTTTCGTTTGAACTACTTGCGTGTAACTAGCGCTGCGACACAGGAACAAAGACGAAAATCACAACCGCCCGCATGTGCTCCTCTAAATACGTACCGGTGCAATTACATATAGCACATACGTACCGTTTTGAATGTGTGAAAATATACAAAAGGAATCAATATCTCACTTTTCTGCACACAATTGAAACGTCATATAATATATCCAACAGTATATTTAATAATAATAATAATAATAATAATAATAATAATAATAATAATAATAATAATAATAATAATAATAATGATAATAATATATAAATATATCTATATATATTCTATATTTATTTAGTTATTTACTCATTAATTTATTAATCTATTAATTCATTAATTCACTCACTCATTTATTTGTTTATTTACTTACTTATATATTTATTTGTTTATTTACTTATTTATTTATTTACTTTATTTACTTATTTATTTATATACTTATTTACTTATTTATTTATATACTTATTTACTTATTTATTTATATAATTATTTACTTATTTATATACTTATTTATATACTTATTCACTTATTTATTAATATACTTACTCATTTACTTATTTATTTATTTATATACTTACTCATTTACTTATTTACTTATTTATTTATTTACTTATGTATTTATTTACTTACTTATTTACCTACTTATTTACTTATTCATTTACTTACTTATTTACTTATTTATTTATTTACTTTCTTATTTACTTATTTATTTATATATACTTATTTACTTATTTATTAATATACTTACTCATTTACATATTTATTTATTTATTTATTTATTTATATACTTACTCATTTACTTATTTATTTGTTTATATAGTTACTCATTTACTTACTTATTTACCTACTTATTTACTTATTTGTTTATTTACTTATTTATTTACTTATTTACTTATTTATTTACTTATTTACATATTTACCTACTTATTTACTTATTTAGCTACTTATTTACTTATTTACCTACTTATTTAGTTACTTATTTACTTATTCATTTACTTATTTATTTATTTACCTATTTATTTACTTATTTACTTACCTATTTATTTACTTATTTACCTACTTATTTACTTATTTACCTACTTATTTACTTATTTACCTACTTATTTACTTATTTACTTAGTTATTTACTTATTTACTTTTTTATTTACATATTTACTTATTTCAACATTTATTTACTTATTTATTTTTATTTATTTATTTATTTATTTATTTATTTATTTATTCAGTCACTTACTCAATTATTTATTTATTTATTTATTTACTTACTTATTTATTTATTTATTTATTTATTTATTTATTTATTTATTTATTTATTTATTTATTTATTGTAATTTTAATGTGCTGGTCAACAGCCATGGGCCAATGATAGCTCAGTTCAAATGAATACAATAATAATACAAAATAAACAGAATTAAATTTTGAATATAATTAATTTACAATATTTGAAATAAGTACATTAAATTAAATTGTAATGTTAATCACTGGATGCATAAATAAAAATAACAGTAGCAATAATGATAAAATAAAAATAAAAATAAAAAAAAAAGAAACAATCTTGAACGAAGAATTTTTCTCTAATCTATGATATACTATACTATGAGAAAAATAGTGATGATACAACGAAAATTAAGTACAGTAGTGGCAGAAAAAAACCGGACCGACTCTTGTAGCTCATTTCAGAGCCCTGTTCATTTCAGAGCACGACAGACTGGTAACTAAGACTTTCGTGGTTCGAATCCTGCCTGGGAAGGAAACTTTCTTTTGTCCCTTATTAAAATTTATTCCTAATACTTCTCGATTGCAGCGATATTTTACTACTTAATTAACTTATTATTCCCAGAACATGAATTTTACCAGCAATTATTCAATCGATGGCTCTCTCAAAACATGCTATGAAATATTTCATACAAAACAATTTTTATCTCGAAAAGGAAGGAAAAAGGAGCAACATTGTATTTAACTATTTTGTTTGAAATATATCAAAGAATAACCCCCTGAAATTAATGACATTACTTACAGTTCATTCTGTATATGATACAATTGTTCAGTAGCGGCTCGTAGTTAAAGGCTCTTAGGCGGAGCCGCCCCTATAAAAATCTCCTACAAAAGTCTTGACATTTGTTTGTGTTTAATAGTAGAATAAAGATTTTCAATAGAAGAGAAACATCGAAATTTTACTCGGCTCGTTCGTTAATAAAGGTCAATATATTTGGAACTGTTGGTACCGACAGATGTTTTTGAGATAGGTTATAAGTAATAAAGGCTCGACCTTTCATGGTCCCTTCAGCACAATAGAAACAGGACGGGGTGGTTTCCTAGTGGAGTCTGGCTAATAAGGGTACAGCTGAGGCATAGAGATCTTACATCTTGAGTCGTTGCCAACATTTTCTAGCTCTGAGCTTTAAAAATCTCTCCTGGAGAAGAGAAAAGAAACAATGTCTGACACTCCATTCTTGAAGTTACGTGTTTGCTCTCTCATTCATTTTACGGTAGGTCGTAGGCCTAATTGGCATTTCAGGATAACATTGCGATGACAAGATGAAGGAGTCGTTTATTTATTCGTTGACATAATTTGTATCACAAAGTGAAAATTTTTCAAACCTCCGTCAGGGGAGGGAAAACAACACAACGGAATTTCTAACGTGCGAATTAGTTTTGGCTTGCGTATCAGTATTTTATGTGGTTGTGAACTTGTGATTGTGAGAACCTTTTGCGAGTGTTTATTTGAGAACAATGAATTGTGTGTAATATATCGAAAGAGAGAAGGGCCGATTTCGTCTACAAGCAAATGAATGAAGGTAAGTCAGGTGCCCGTTATATATATATATATATATATATATATATATATATACAACAACACAGAACTGCACGCATTGTATTCTTCATCTGACATAATTAGGAACATTAAATCCAGACGTTTGAGATGGGCAGGGCATGTAGCACGTATGGGCGAATCCTGAAATGCATATAGAGTGTTAGTTGGGAGACCGGAGGGAAAAATACCTTTAGGGAGGCCGAGACGTAGATGGGAGGATAATATTAAAATGGATTTGAGGGAGGTGGGGTATGATGATAGAGACTGGATTAATCTTGCACAGGATAGGGACCGCTGGCGGGCTTATGTTAGGGCGGCAATGAACCTTCGGGTTCCTTAAAAGCCATTTGTAAGTAAGTATATATATATATATACATATATATATATATAAAATAACAGTAATAATAATAATAATAATAATAATAATAATAGGCAATAATAATAATAAAAATAATAATAATAGGCAATAATAATAATAATAACTTATTGTTAAAAATTCCCAGTTACGGAAATACACGAATAAACAAATAGAAATAAATAAACAAATCTCATGCTCGAGAACTTGAAAATTTGCCATTTCAGCCTAAAGCCTTCCTCAGTTTTAAAACCACGAGCCGCAAATGCAATTGTTCTAGTCCTACAATTAGCATGGGTAAATTCATGAATCCGATGCTGAATGGTGCGCCATCCCGCGTCAGCATTGACAGAGCCAGGTCCGATCTCCAGACGAGTATCTGGTAAGTCCCAAGGGCCTTGAGCCCCATTCACTTCCTATCTGAGCATCGAAAACCCCAAGACTTCATCTCTACCTATTTGAATTATTGCATTAAGAGATGAAATAAGGAAAAGACAGCGGGAGTTGGTGCAACGGAACGGGAGAACCTTGAGAAAAGTTCTCTGTGACGTTTGACTTTTCCACCAGAAATTTCATCACTACCTGGCAGAGAATCGAAGCTGGGCCCGCCCGAATGGCAGAAGTAAAAGTATGAAACGGGGCACCGAACTTTACTTCCATTACGAAGGAATCATTTCTGAACATTTTTACCGGAAAGAATATTTATAATCGTCAAGTCTATCTCCGTATTTTGCTAATCCCTATATCACTAATGTGCAAATAGGCCTATGGACTTCAGTGTGTTGCTCCTACTCCATGTTTGCTAGCAGTAATTGTTTGTAATAATGAAGTTTTGAGTTGATCATTTATTGAATGTTCAACCATTAGGGAGAAAATAACAAAGGGGACGTCTCGGAAACGAAGTCAATTACGCGTGTGTTCCAATTATGTGGGATTCAAACACAGCTGCCTTTAGCATTTTTACGTAGAATACAGTAAGTGGGTTACATTAGAGACATTACTGTCTGTAACTATAAAGCCAACAAATCATGATATTGATTTAAAAGAGAAAAATTCAGAGAAGCGGTACATATAAACTTCTAAAATTACCCTACTTGCGAACAACAGATTAATTTTCGGATATCAACGACCTGAATATCCCACCTATGAAACTGATTAAAACAATTATCCTGTTTAGCTCGACCGTAAAAAACATCGGAGTTCATTTCTAATCTAATCTAAATTGGAATACACATATTAAACATATAGTACAACCTGTATTATCCGTGGTAATGATGGGGGTGGGGTGAACGGTTAATGAAAAAAAAATCGGACAATCCGTACCATAGAAGACTTTCATAAATTAAGTGTTGCATAATACAGTTTCGTAATTTTCTCCGTAGTCATGTGTTTTAACACATTAGGTAGTGGATCAGAAGTTATAAGTATAATAGCTCTGTTGGGAAGACTGGGTGAAGAAAGAATAATGCTGAAGCTGATCAGGAAGAGAAAAAGGAATTGACTGGGTCATTGAGAAGAAACTGCCTACTGGAGGATTCACTGGAAGGAATGGTGAACGGGAGAAGATTGCGTGGCAGAAGAAGATATCAGATAATAGACGGCATTAAGATATATGGATCATATGCGGAGACTAAGAGGAAGGCAGAAAATAGGAAAGACTGGAGAATGCTGGATTTGCAGTGATGGAACACTATGAATGAATGAATATCAATGACGGGTTTCTAATGTTCAATGAAACTTCCTGTGATGGATTTCTGTGGAAAGATAGGAAAAGTATAGAACTAGGGCTCATGTTATAGATTTAAGTAGTTTGTACACTTTATCCTTGTTTTTTTTTTTTTTATTAAATCTCGCACAGTTGTAATTCCAATATCATATTCCGATGTGAGATGAACCCCACTTCCTCTTTTCCAAAACCACTCAGTTATATGCACTTCTCATCGATACTTAACACAACATGTATTCTTTTGGCAGTTCTGGAAGACGTTTTGCAGAGAAATTAAACAGGTCACTCGAACAGTAGACCGTAATGTGTAAGGGCAAAGACTTTTAATATCACTCTCTATAAAAAAAATACGTACTAATGTATTGTGCAGTACTCAATATTTTTCTGCAACAAAAAAGAGAAAATGACAGACGGATAATCCAACAATCGGTTAATAGGATGACGGATAATCGCGGTTTTACTGTACAAATAAGAAGGCATTTTCTATACTCCATTCATTAAAAAGATTGTAGGCCTATCACTATCCATCTAAATTAAAACAAACAGTTGTACAAGCGTTCATTCTATCAGGAATAAGTTCCGTAAGGGCGGTGATTCCTCGTGAATCACCCTGTATAATATAGTAATTAAACTAAATCTTTTAATAATATCTTCAAGATTGATGAAGAATTAGTTGATGTGGAACAAGATCAAGAGATGTTGGAAGTATGGACAACAGAGTGTGCCGATTTAGTTCCGGTAAAGTCGAAAACAAAATATTTATGATAGGGCGTATGAGCCATTTGTGAAGTGACTAAATACAAAGAAAACAAGTATTAGTGAGAAAAATTTGTTAGCTTAATTTATAGTACTGGAGAAGTTAATAATACCACAGTCTACTATATACAGTCACGAAGCTTGGGATGATTTTTTGCAAATCTCGTGATAGTTGCTAGCCGCTTGGAGCGCTGTATTAGGAACAATACATTGTGCCAAAGCCATCGTGATCTAATACAAGCCGTAAGGCAGACCATGTAACTCGCTTAACCCTATCACGAGGGGCGGCGTTTCAACCATATAAATTAGTTGGAATGCATAAACAATAACATATGTCTTTAAAATGTAGTGTAATTCCATTAATAAAATATAAAACAATGATTATGAGACACTTCAGACATAATTTACTTGCGAGTTAAGATGTAATATTATTTATGGTGTGAAAATTACGTTGTTCGTATGTGTAATACCTGCCTTTATTTCGATTAAATATTGCGAAATTCTTGTACATTCATTTATGCACGATTCAATAATTTTCAATTGCACCGCACGGATATTTAGATATGTTGAAATTATAGGTTATGCTTACTGTACCAGTTACCCCTTTCTGTCTAAATTCAGTGATCTCCAATGCCTTGCCATTCATATGAAAATTATACGTTATGTTTACTATATTTAACTTATATTCCTAAATTCGCAATCATACATTATAATTAAGCATAGTGTCATGTATGATACCCCGGACATTCAATTTGTCTGTATTTTAATACTATAATTGAGTATGAATTATTGTATTTATCTACTACCTAAGAGACGAAGTAACACAATCGTACGTACACTAATTTCATATGAAGCAGTAATTAGGAGAGGGAGAGACCGATTTATTAGCGAAGTGATATCTCCATATTTTTAGTACATGTATTCGCGGGGATGTTCTGGCGACTTCGTTAGAATTAGCTTCCTCACACAGGTGTTTCGTCACTTGTCAGCATCGGACAGATTTAGGGCCACCTTGAGCGGGGTTTCGTATAGACTCGATGAAGCATAAAAGCCGGAGTCGGACTAGACCCGTGGGAAAGATACTGCCAAGCTTGGGTTTTCCAAAGAACGGGTATTCTTGTGAGATATACAAACTAATTAGATGTTATGGGAAATCCAAAGTTTAAATTTAGAGATGACATATTTCGCGCCCAATAAGAAGAGATCTTGGTCCAGCTTATGAGGTCACTTTGGACCAATAGGGAATAGATTTTAGGCCAGTTAGTGACGTAGTTTTTAACCAATAGAATAGTTAGTTCTAGCGTAGGATAGGTTTTTATAAATAAGGGTGACGGGGAGCGGAGATGACGACTACTATTCCGCTTCGGAGCGGAGATCATCAAAACAACTTTACATCGTGTCGGCGGCCCTACATACAGGGCAGAATAACTACTTCGTTTGGTGTCGACAGGACTACTATTTCGCTTCGTGTCATAGTGTACTGGACAGAGTATTGAATTTGTAGTATCGGATAGAGCTTATTCAGAGCCGCCATAGAGTCGATACAAAAGGCGACCAACGATTGAATTATATGTCAGCCGGAAATACATATTCTAGGGTTTACCAAGTGGATACGACAATAAACTTATAGTTTTGAAGTTTACGCTGCCTTTTATTTAAGTAGCCGGCTTGGTATTATTCCCGACATCACCCTATACCACAACAGTACCTCGGCTACCCTGAGTGAATCTCACGCAACAATAACGACATCCACCCACACATAGGAGTGGTATGGTAAATTTTCTGTCTACAATTAAGGAAGGTAGATGTGCTAAATTAAAATCACAATATAAATTCGTTTTTATTGAACCTCAAAGTAGCTTCCATTCTAAACTTAAAATATTGATGCGAACAGATTATGTTAACACGTAAAATTCTCTTCACATTAAAATAACACAGTTTTGTAATTATTTCTGCAACATATTATGCAACAAGAAGTAAACGGAACTTTTGGACACATTACACTAAATAAAACTTAGCAATTATACGCAATAAAGTTATAAGTTAATATAATATTTCACTGAGCTACATACACTGAAACAGAAAACCCGAACATACATTACGGCCTGGTCTAGATCGAAAAGGCATTGACTGTGCCGTATTTCGCTTTGTTGTGAAACGTTGTGTAAACCACAGAACAAAAAAATAACTATGAAATGTCCGTTATCGGTTGTAATAACTGTAAATGACTAAATACAATAATTTGAATAATAATATGGGACAAGGAGACGTTTGTGGTTCTATAAATATTGTAAGAAAAAGAGGTCAGAGTTATCCTTCTTCCGAAAGATCCAGGAAGGTGACTTTATAAAATATAATATATGCTTTATGAAAATAATATATAAGCCTTATGTGTTTCATATTTCAATAGTGGAAGGAAGGTGTCAATTTTTTCAAAAGAATACGATATCGAAAGTGCAATACATTTTATCGTCTGCTGGGGAAAGGGTCTCTGATGAGGCGATAGTAGCGATCCTGGTGGTGAGCAACTATCTATGGATGCGTATTTCAACTGACTATATTTGTATAGTTAGTAAGTATTGAGCTTCGTGACTGTATATACTAGACTGTAATAATACCCTCAGCTTAAAGGCAGTGGATAATAGTCCTTGTATAGGCTTCAACTCCTATACAGATTCTACTATTACTATTAATTGTTATAAACGTCTATGTTTGCTGTTGAACTTACCGCACTCATAACTGTACTGTAAGTTTTCAAGAAAATACCGTGTTTGTTTTGTTTGCATAGCAACCAGGCAACGTGTGCTATTGTCATCTTACGAAACATGTAAGCAGCGTCGCTAAATAAAACAAAAGAATACGATCGTTCACAAAGTTACATTCATGACGTTTTATCTCCTTTAAATAAAATAATTCGTTGCTGTGATACAGTTCTTTGTTTTAAAATGCTCTGCAAGTGATATATCATTATCTTTGTATTGATTTTACAGTTGAGTCTGGCAATGAACGGGTATGTTCTATATAATTAGACTGAACTCACGAATGCATGTTTCCTACAGCTTTAAAAGCTACACTAATGTAAAATTATATGTTGTGAGCTACATCGCTTACTCTTATCCCTTCATTAGTACGTGAAGTCTCAAAATGTCGGCATCAAATCTAATTGTGCTAATGATTCTGCCAATAAAAGCTTCTGCACGAGTTTTGAGTTGGCAGTCATCGGGCGAATCAAGGAGCATTCCCAAACATTTTAAACCTAGCAGGCTTCTTGTGCACTCTTTATGGAATGATTTATGTGCTACCTGGTTAGGCCTGTTCAAACATCCAACGCACCATACTCCTTATACTTTTATTTGCGAAATGTCAATAGGCATCGTTTCATTTAAAAAATATAAACACAGTGCAGAAGAATACTTTGTGATCATTCTAGGGATCTCTGTATGGCCTTTATTTGTAAGTCCATTTAGTGCTATTTCTCGAAAATTATTGGATTTTTCCTTCATATTCGTTATCTGCCAGTCAATTATTTATCCAAAGAATGATGGAGGTGCAGTACAATATTTTTATGAACAAATAGTAATGTTTTTATTTCAAAATTAATAACACACAATTGAGGCTATTAGATGCAAAACTCGTCTTATCTGAAATTAAGAAAATAAAAGTTAGGCACGGTATGGATTACTTGACGTTGTTCTCTACCGAATGGAATTTCTTTCTACACCAAAACTTAATAATAATTTATTTATTTATTATAAATATTTGCGTGCTGAACAACAGCCAGAGGCCAATTATAGTTCACCACAATACACAAACAGAAGATACAAAGGTGCAAAAATTAATAAATAATATCTTAAATCAAGAAAAACATACATAAATAAAATTGAGAACAAGAACAGTGAATACTAATAATCAAAACGAAACTATACCTTAAAAGGATCTAAATTGTGCCCATGCAAATTGGCATATTTTAATTAAAGTCAGAGATATTGGGTATAAATCGAAAAGCACATAAGGAAATAAATTTTGTTTGAATATTTTCCAATTTAACCCAATCAGTTCAAGTAATGGAATTCTAGGCTACATGCATATTCAAGTTTAGATCGAACCAAAGTAAAGTATAGAATTAATAGAGACTCTGGAGTAGAAAAAGAATAAGTTATAGATCTTATTAAACCAAGCATTCTTATTGACTGATTATAAATATATTGAACATGATCGTGAAAATTAATTTAGAATTGAGTAATAAACCAAGATCTTTAATAGAATTTTTCCTAATAATACAGACGTTACTAAGAGAATAATTAAATTTTATGGAAGTAGTTTTTCGTGAGTACGAAATAACAAAAGTTTTTGTTTAATTAATTTTCATTCCATTATCATCAGACAAAAGTTCAATAGAGTTAATAACATTTTGAAGAGTTTGGCAATCGACAGAACTATTTATTAAGCGAAAGATTTTGAGATAGTCAGCAAATAACGATAGTTTGAACTTATTCTTTTACATATATAATCTATAAATATAATTTATTTCAAGAAATAGTCTGTCCAGGCATCCTGGGTTGCCAAAAACACAGAATAACACACATATAAGAATAGTAATGATTACAGTAAGATAGATGAGCCAAATTTAAATGTGAACTAGGAGCTTAAGTTTAAGAAATAATAAATTTGTACATATATTTGTAACAATCACACACTAACGAATAGAAAAGGGGGGGGGGGTATTATGATATTCCGTATAAATGATTTTTCAGAATTGCCACAGACCCTTTAATGGCTGAAGTAATTATTTTTGGAATGATGTCATGGATTCCAAATGTTTTGATAGTGTTTACAGTTGATCGTGGGATGGTGCCCCTCGCTCCGATCATTAAACCATGTACTTCCCAGGTGCCTTCCATCTGATATTTTTCTCGAAAATACGGAATAGTAGGCTCATAAATTTGTTGTTTTTCTTTGTTGACCTCGGATGGTTGGGTTTGGCTCATCTCAAATCTAACAGTTGGGTCCAGTATAAAGCCTTTACTATTAGAGGGCCCAATAATAATAATAATAATAATAATAATAATAATAATAATAATAATAATAATAATAATAATAATATGAATACATTTTTTGTTGGTGTTCTTTAAGAATTTACTGTTGTTCATAGCTTATTTCATTCCGTTCTCTAATACATTTAAACCTTACAGAAAATTTTATTTAATTATCCTAATTTCATTAGTCTATTTCTTTAGGCCTACATACGATAAACGTAATCATAGGAATTTCCTCAAATAACCCGTCACTTTTTAAATTTGTCTTGAATTGTCTTAACCCCAGGGCAAAACCCGCATCTTGGTATTTCATGTGAAGGAGAATGAATTATGTGCAATATAGAGAGTATTTTTTGTTAATATCGGCTTTTATTATTTCGACCAAAACACTTAGACACAAATTAATAAATTGACTTCCTCTGACACTCATTTTCATATACAGATGATGATTATTATTATTATCACTGCAAACTTGGAATTTCGTCGAAGGGTTTAGGAACTTGGAATTCCGCTGTAATAGGCTAATGGGCTAATGACTCCTGGTGTTGAAGAGAAGGCTTGATGGCCTTAACTACAACAGAATAACTAAATAAATAAATAAATAAATGGAAATCGACTTTTTATTAACAAGGTTTTAGATTAAAAATGAATTACTAAATGAAGACTACAGAGGAAAATTTAATAAGTCATGTTTTACTGTTTCTATAGGGAAACAAGTTGAAAGTTTCAAGAACCTTTATATTGTGTTGTCCTTAGGTTATCATTCTTGAAATTTCATTGGACCTATAAGATTGTTATTCTCCACAGTTAAACTACACAAATCTAAACTACCTGAGCTATTACACGACATCTAAAACAGAAAATGACAATTTTGGACTTATCATGTTTTTCGCCTGTGGTCTTCAAATGTTATAGGAATTGGAAATCAAATCCATTAGGCCGAAATTAATAAATACACGTGCAGCTAGTGGTATATAATATGTTCAAAGAGTGAATGAATTCAGGTTTTCTATCGTTATTTTAAACTGCCAGTGTTGAGTGGAGAGAATGTTTGAAAGACCTCTGAACCGTACATCAAACGATTTGTGGTTATTCGTTCAAACTAGGGATGGAGGAAATAATTTAAATACCGATATAATAATATTGCAATATATTGCAACCCTAATTTCGCTTATCGATATGTATTATAGAAAATATATCTATATATTGAAACAATTATCGGTATATCGTTCATTGTTGCCAAGTCTACTTTTTTTTAGGAGATCTCCTTTTTCCAATACAGGCGTAAGGGGTATAAGTATCATTATTTTAACTGATGATTATTCATGCCATAAGGAAGTAAAAATGACCTTACATTTTTTTTTCTAATTACAATATTTAACTAATTATTAAAGTTTACAATATAAGACGTTTTGCAACGTTACTGGATGGGGAGGAGGGGGGTTTATAAGTACACAGTACAGCTTAAGCAGGTACAGACAGACATACGGGTACAAAACAGACGCTCTGTTCTAATGCAGGTGCGGACCATTGTTTACATAAAACGAACAGCAAATACAAACTTTCAATGTCATTAATAAAACTTTATGATAAATTTACATTTTATGTAACAATATTGTTCCATTTTTTAATTGCATGTCTAAAAAATAAACAATAATAGTTTTCTGCACAAAATCACACGAACTCTTTTCTAATGCAAGATTTTTATCTCTCCAGTTTTCGTAAAAAAGTATCATTTTTAAAGAAATTTCTGATTGTGTGATTTTCGAAACGGGATAAGAGACCCATAGTTTCTAAAAATCGTTGAGAAACTATTACAAAAGTTCGCCGATTAGGTAACCTTCTTTGAGGAAAAAGTTGACGGTACATTTTTTTTATCTCTCTAGAATTACGACGACTTTCTCCATAAATTACTAACATATGATATTCCTAAACTGTAAATGACATTGTAAGTTGTTTATTGAATACCCTGTACTGAACTGTAATACCTATGGACAGGGAGCTTGAACTCAGCTGACTCGTACTTACGTCTGTGCAGAGTACTGCCTGCTGAACATGTTGCCACGTCTCTCACGCTAGAATATTAACAAATTACAGCATGCATTTTTATTTAATTTCACGAAAACGTAATAGAACACACAAATATTTATTTAAACTAATATTAACTCTCTGCTAGATATACCTTACTTACTCACTTACTTACTTACTGGCTTTTAATGAACCCGGAGGTTCATTTCCGCCCTCACATAAGCCCGCCATTGGTCCCTATCCTGAGCAAGATTAATCCATTCTCATATCATCATATCCCACCTCCCTCAAATCCATTTTAATATTATCCTCCCACCTACGTCTCGGTCTCCCTAAAGGTCTTTTTCTCTCCGGCCTTCCAACTAACACCCTGTATGCATTTCTGGATTAAACCTTATTCCTTTGCTGTGGTCGTGACAGAGAATCAGTCCCATTCCGAGGCTTATATGAAGGATTCGTAACAAGCTGTTTTTTTACGGTGATGGGTTGTTAGCCCTTCGCCCAACCCCCAAGCTGGAGGACCACCCCTCATCGGCTGCCCACGACTGCTTATTCAATATATTCGCAGCTACCCTCCATATCTGGAGGCCGTCTCCTCGATCCGCAACCTGAGGACGCGCCATGCCGTGGTGACAGCTAGATATACCTACTGATATAAATGTTTTTGTAATTTTACTAACGATATAAGCATTATAACGCAAATACAATAAGAAAAGAAATTACTTTTTTCTGTAAAAACTATCAAGTTTTGATCTTATGTTGTATGGACTTTTTTTAGTCCACGCCTGTGGAGTAACGGTCAGCGCGTCTGGCCGCGAAACCAGGTGGCCCGGGTTCGAATCCCGGTCGGGGCAAGTTACCTGGTTGGGGTTTTTTCCGGGGTTTTCCCTCAACCGAATACGAGCAAATGCTGGGTAACTTTCGGTGCTGGACCCCGGACTCATTTCACCGGCATGATCACCTTCATTTCATTCAGACGCTAAATAACCTAGATGTTGATACAGCGTCGTAAAATAACCCAATAATTTTTTTTGATCCTGTAGACCGTCCCCTGTGGAAAGGATGGCACTTATACTCCTTACATCCTCTACATATTTACTCCACATACAGTCGGCCACTGTCTTCTGTATTCAGACACCTGATGATAAAAACTAAAGTCATTAAGAGATTTGATAGGGATGATTTGGTTATCGGCTTACCTTTAACGAAGTAGGATTTATTGAAACAAACTGTAACATCATTCAGGAATGATATAAGCATTAGGAGATTAATTAATAGAGTCAAAAACATTAATGTAAAATTGTAACCATAAATAATATTATATATTTTAAATATTTGTAGTATGATTTTTCACATTTAACTGTGCCATTACCAAAAGTATGAAATTATTATTTTTATTGGACTGTCACTGAAAGACAAAATACCCAACGAGGAGTTGCACAAGATATCCAACTCAACTGATTCTGTGAAACGCGGCACGGAGCTGAAATGGAAATGGGGAGACCACGTGTCCAGACTACCACAGAAGAGATGGACGTATGCGGCTACCATGTGGGACCCATACATCGGAAAGAGGGAACAAGGACGGCCGAGGCTCAGGTGCTGCGATATGTGCAAGAAAACAGTAGGAAGTCAGTGGACAAGGAGAGCAAAAGACAGGAAGGAATGGAAAGTGTATCTGCCCACCAATAAATACTTCAATTATTAGTATGTTACATTTCAAATCTAAAACATAACAAATGTGTACACTTACATTTTATCATGTTAGACGAATAGAAGGAGGGTGAAAGCTGCCAGATCTCATTCATTGCAAAAAATTTAAACAATAAAAAGAATGGGCTATTTTTTCCCAATCTTGGTAATGCTAGGCTTAATTCACATATCATCATCCATACCATAGCCCAGGTTACGTTCACGGTGGGGCGAGCTGTACTTGTAAAAGAGAGCGACCGTTCGGCTACTCAATCACTCACAGAATAGGAGTGGTAAGCACAATAAGCCTCAGGCTGCAGTGTAAGCCTTCGGGTCCCTCCTCCATAAAGGAAAATAAAAACTAAAGATGCAGTAAAGGGCACGAATTTCGTAAATATAAAAAAAGAAATAATCTCACTTATAGAAAATGTTTCCGTCGTCAAAAACGTCACGATTCCCTGAATTAGTCACGTGGATCTCAGGGGGTCAGAGGACCAACAAATTGGAGCCAGTGGTCTAGTGTATAAGAAAGCATGCCAGAAGTTGAAAGTAAGTAAAATGTTTGAAAAAGAATATAAGGGTAAAAATATCAAAAGTTTTGTCAGATTAGAAATAAAAAATTAAACAAAAATATTGGTTGGAAATCGCAAAACATGGATACTTTAATTAAGCCATTAATCCGCTTAGCAAAATAGGAAGTTGTGTGTACAGGACTACCAACTGTCATCGCTTTCATTAGTCGAAAATTTGAAGTACTTCACACGCTAGTGCCCCTGTTTCTCATGCATGAAAGCAGAAGCAGATTGAAAACGTGATAGCAGTGGTTTACGACTTTAGACTGCCTCGTCAATAAGATGGCGGTGTGAGAGTGACGTCATATCGTTAAACGATCAGGGATCCCACGCTCACAGCATTAGGATAAGTTCCGAAGCCGACAGGGAGAGAAGTGTGTTCATTTACACCGCTTTGGAAGCCTTCCAACTGGTATCTCGAACCAACATACAGGGATCAATCACACTGTACCACATTCTTCGATATATAATAATAATAATAATAATAATAATAATAATAATAATAATAATAATAATCATCATCATCATAATGTGGAATTTATAACACAGGTTAATTCAAAATGCGCTGATTCAAATCCTTATGAAGAAATAAAATTGTCTCATGAAAATTCGGCCACTGTATAGGACCGGTACCTATCTAGCATCGTTATGAATTTGAGGAGCTAAGATACGTAGAGAAAGTCAATTACGAAAACCAGTGTAGACCGTATAGATGCGGTCTAGACGAAAAGTAGACCAAACAAACATGTCCAAGAGCGGCCCGGGATATTTTATCACATGATCTGTGTGTGGACAGACCTAGATTTTTAGCACTTAAGTTCTGTCTTGAAGAAGAATTTAAATCCAATATCTCGGAAATAGTACAGTTCTTAAGGGTATATGTAGGTGAATGCTTTTGGAAAGTTTTTTATAGAAAATTATGCAGAGCTTTCTGAATCCAGTGGTATATAGCTTATTTATTTATTTATTTATTTATTTATTTATTTATTTATTTATTTATTTATTTATTTATTTATCTATTCACTTATTTATTTTTACTTACTTATTTAAATTTACATATTCTAACACAATACAGGTCATCTAAGACATTCACTCTTTACTCTAACAAATTTCACATCCATTTATGCAAAACCTAGACTAGGGGAGAGTTGGGTAGTACCGGACATCGGGTAATATCGGACAGTGAGTTTCTTTCATCTACAACCAGATGATAGTACCTGAATGACATGGTTACGTTTCTGTGATGTCTCATACAGTTACGTAACCACGTCATTCAGGTACTACCACCTGTGGTAGATGAAAGAAACGCACTGTCCGATACTACCCAACTCTCCCCTATAATAAAGCCAATACCTTTCGAAATAAAAAATTAGGTCACAAAACATTATGTAAATTTTAATACATTATTTATAGAACACACGAAAAATTAACAAATTATATTAAAATGAACAACTCAACTTGTCTAAAAGTCCACATTTTTTAGAAATAAGTGTTTATTACATGCAATAAAAAATTAAATATGCCAGAGAAACCCTAACAGTGTTATGGTTACCAAATGATACAACTGCATTTTCTTTTTTTTTCCAAAATATAATAAAACTGGAATTTAAAAATTATTATTAGTAACTTGTTTATACTTTTATCAATAATAATAATAATAATAATAATAATAATAATAATAATAATAGTATTTATTAATACTATACACTTGAGCTACATTAGGCATTGCAGCCCGAAAGAGCAGAAGCTCGTGCTCGGGCGCAGGGCATATCAGCTATTTAAGTTCCAATAAGTCTTGTAATAGTACATTGTAATTTTTGTGTACTTGTAAGTTCATTTCCTTGTAAAATTTTAGAAATTTAGAGCCTGCATTTTATAATATTATTTGTGGTCTTTGACGTACATGCACCCTTAAAGGTGATCTTTGGTATGCCATTTTTAGACCCGGCATCATAGCATTGGAACCTCAAGACAATAAATAATCCTTCAGTTTACTGATTACGTATTGGACAATTATGTCGCGAGTGATGAAAGGTTTCCCACTCCAACATCTGGACAGAGTTAAACCTTCAACATGCCGAACAACAAGGGCTTGCGAATCATTTGATTAACGTCTAAATGGCTATTTTATATGAGTCATCCTAATATAATTATTTTTATAGATGTTCCAAAGAACATCGAAATAGAAAGATACATAAAGCTCTGAATCAGAGTTTAAGCCACAGTCGCATTTGTCGCATTTTGCTACTCGACTTTAAAAAATCCAACAAACTTTTAATGTAAATGTGAAAAAATGTGATAACCACATTGGATTCAGAAACGAAGATCGTAATGGAGAAAATTAAATCAGAGATGTGTTTGATCTAATCTGAATTTAAATGAAATGCTAATGGCGTGGGCAAGGTTCAAAAAGGTATTGAGCAATAGATGTTCAGAAATAGTGGATTTAAAAGAGTTGGTGCAATTCGTGTAAGTTAAGTGAACAGATTTTATAATTCCATCGCATAATGTAAATTGTAAGCGAGGATTTAGTTGCATGAATCTTGTAAAAACTGGAATTAGAAACCGCCTTTCAGTAAAAAAGAGTTAGCACTCTGCTAACAATAAATCTTGAAGGGCCTACTAGCAAAGAATTTGAATGTTCAGAATGCCCATAAAATAATGTATTTTAATGTGATGTAAATTTAGCAGTAATTGATTCTAAACTTGTTTACGTCTAATGACTTACTTACATACTATAATTATATCTAGAATGTGATAAGATGGATTAAAGTAATAAAACTCCAAGAAACAAATTACATAACTTTTTGTTTCTGCATACTTTATTAATTTCATCTTTCTGCACAATTATTTATAATATTGCACAAGAATTTCGTAATTTGCACAAATAAAATTTTTCATTTTTGCGACAATTACTTATTTTCTAGCTTAAGGGGTTTGGTACAGCTTACAGCAGTAAAAGTTTTGGAAATATTCAACATTTGTTTCCTCCATTATTGTATCTTGTACAATAAAAAAATTAGTTACTTTTTTTTTTTTTTTTTTTTTTCAAAATTCAGTTCGCTGTGCAGTGATGAAGCGTTTCCCACATAACTAAAAAACTATCCAACATTCTGTGATGAAATTTGTTGTGTGTACTTATGTATGTCATATCTACAATATGATGCAAGATCACTTCTCTATCTTTGATAGACTGTCTGATAAAAATAAATTCGTTTAAAAAATGGTCAAATATCAGCATTTTCTTCTAACACAAATTAAAATATATATATATATATATATATATATATATATATTATTTATTAAGCAATGTAGTTGAAAGAGCATGATATTGTAAACATGAGTTTCAGCAATAAAATAAAACAGAGAGAACATGAAAAAGGTAACAAGTTTATGAGTTATGAGGAAAAAACTTCATTACTGTACAGTGAAATGCCAACATTTTGGATTTTGAAAAAACATATATATATTTTTAAATTGTAAAAGTATTTATTCCATAATGCAAAAAAACAGTATTTTAAACATACCAATTTTCATTATTGTACAAGATACAGTAATGGAGGAAAAAAATGTTGAATATTTCCAAAAAAAAATACTGCTGTAAGCTGTACCTAATCCCTTAAACCATACATGGGCACAATTTTCGGTTACGTGAGGCACTCGATTTGAAACAGTTTGTTTACTAGGAGAGGAGACTGCAGAGTAGGATGGGAAATATAAACTGCTGTGACCTGCGTCACCTTATCGTAATCGCTAAGGCGGTCAGTGGCGAATTATTAGGAAAGCGCTTGGTTAACGTGAGAGACTCGAAAACTTTTATTCAATTTGGCAAATTAATTCGGCAGCTTTAATCATAAACCTCTTTACTGTTTCTCCGTAGCTGAATTGATTTAAATCACAGGCGAGAAATTGCGTACCTAGCCAATAATATTCCATCATTTTGTCTACGTTTATTTTCTTGAATATTCTGGCGTTTATCAAGATTACTTAATAGATTTGCACGTTCTCGACCTAAAATAATTTCAGAAAATCATATTTCATTTTTTACGCACATTTGATATTTATTTATAAATTTCTTTTGGAAATAATACGTACAAACAACATTTAATTCCTCGTACCTTTTAATGCAGCGTGTTTAAGGTGTAATGTCGTATTTAGTATACTGTGCAAATGTTAAGATCGTAAAATTTCTTCGGAATAGTACGAAAAAATAACATTTAATTTGTCTTACCTTCTAATTCAACATGTTCTTTATGACATAAGGAGTAATGTCGTTGTATATTAAATTTATTAATGCCTAATAGGATTTTCGAGCATAACATACATCGTATGTTCTCCCCTTCTAAACAGCAAAACAACTGTTCCTCCCATTTCTCATGAAATAATCGTTTTCTAACGCGTACACACTGCTTTGTTAATGCCATTATGCCACCACTGATATTGCGTATGAAACTGATATAGAATCTGCCCACGCCTAGGAGCTACGTGAGGGAGGAACGGGGACTGTGAAGATGATGTCACTCAGAGCAATAAGCTCTGTGAAGGTCAGTGAGGCAAAAATTCTCAAGTGAGGCACGATGCCCATGTATGCCTTAAACCCTGCTCTGAAGCCAACGAGCAAGTAAAAAGAAGATAACCAAAGGAAAAGAAGATTTCTTAAGGATGCAAGTGATGGGCCTGTATCAGAACTGCATCCCTAGGCTACAGTTCGTAAATACAGTTTCGTTTAAGTTTCTGACAGTGTAAAGGTCAAGGACATTTGAATTGATAGATTCAAAAGTCGAAGAGTAATAGCAAAATTTCTTCACTCATACACAACAGCCATACACTCAGACTACACAGTCCCTATAAGCATATTATTCATCTAATGCTCGCAGTCTATAATTCTTATATATTCGCTACATAAGCATAAACTAGTGATAACATACAATATTGCGTGGTCAACGGAATATCTGGCTGACAAAACATGTCCTGTTTACTAATAATTGAATCCGAACATAACGCCGAATAATAATGGGGATGCAAACAGCTTTCAACTGGGCTTGTTACCTGGTTGCTACACTAAAACACGTTCACAGTGACCATGTGAAAACAGACTATAGAATTTGGGTCATGCCCTTCTGATCACAGAGGTAGAAGCTTATCCCTGCTTTCATAATTTACACGGACGATGTATACATTGCATTATCATGAGCTGTGCGTTCTCTGCCTCACTGAAATTAGCTGGAATTACGATACCAAATTGTCACAATGTTTTAATCCCTTTCATTTACCTATATAACACACATCAGAGAAAATAAATATGGGACTGAAATTGGTACCGCGATATTTATAACATAGCGATGTAGTCTCTCTGCATCAGAATGAAAGAAAATACGATCTTGGTCTAACTGCTTCTACATATATTCAATTCAATTCAATATTCAATTCAATTTATTAAGACATTAAACATATAGTGATAGGATTCTAATTGCTTTCTTTTGCAAAATCAAGACACACTCAATTTTTCTACCATTTCCCCAGAAAATTAAGGCATACCTAATAATAATAATAATAATAATAATAATAATAATAATAATAATAATAATAATAATAATAATAATAATGATGATTTATTTAACCTGGCAGAGTTAAGGCCATACGGCCTTCTCTAACACTCAACCAGGAGTAAAAACTGCGTTATAGAAACACTACAAATTTACAAAGTACACACAAAACTGAATAAGATAATAATAATAAAATGTAAACAACAAGTAAGAAGAAATCAGACATAATATATAACATACAGAAAGAAAGAAAAAAGCATAATAAAATGTGAACAGCAGGTCAAAAATAAATGAGGCCTACAAAGTATAAAAAAATAAGAAAATTATTGATGATAATAATAATAATAATAAATAAGAATAGTAATGATAATAATGATGATAATAATATTAATAATAATAATAATAAATAAAATAATAATAACAGGCCTAATAGTAATAATAATACTAATAGTAGTAATACAATAGTGCAGTACAAAGCATACAATGAATACAATATTTTTAAGTATACACAGTAGGGAAAATTATGTTTATATATAGCTCAACTTATTACATTAGAGATATACCATTATCGGAAAATATGAAAACAAAAATATAAAATAAGTTACAAAAATATAAAATAAAATTATCGACTGAAAGAACGAATTTTGAGAAACTAAAGTCATTAATTTCTTTAATGAATATATAACTCTAGATAATTTTGTGCATATATATTCGATATGTTTTTCCCACGTTAAACTGGAGTCTATAAAAAGTCCTAGAAACTTGGTATAGTTTTGTATGTTGTCCTTTTTTATTACATGATTTAGGGTAAAAGTTATGTTGATAGTATTTTCTTGATTAATCAAAAAGCCATTAGATTCAAACCATAAAGCCATCTGTGATAGAATATCATTGGCTAGAGTATGTAATTCATTCAGAGCAGAGCTAGAACATAAGAATGTAGTGTTATCAGCATACATAATTGTTATAGTTTTAATGAATTTAGGAAGGTCATTTATTGCTACTAAGAATAGCAGTGGACCATTGCCTTCTGCCATGAAAATAGGTTCTAAAATTATTTAGTGTATTTCCTCGAATACCATAAAATTCTAATTTGGTAAAATTAAGTTGTGTGTGTGTGATATAGTGATACAGGGTTTTAAAAAGAGACGCACACTTGTTTGAAATTGAATTGGATTAATTTTCTCAAAAGGACAGACACGTCAAATCTCTATTGCTGCTACTGCTGTACGAACTATGACGTCATCAAGATCACATTTAAATTACACAGTATAATCTTTCTTTAATACCATCTCGTTTGATATCCTGTTTCATGTTTCATTTTATTATATGAAGATACATAATTTATCTCTATACAATACTTTATTTGCTTTATAGGACAAGCACTATAGTCATTGATGCCACATTAAAAACACCACTGCTGATGTCTGTTTCTATATTACTGAAGTTGTGGTTGGAGTTGATGATTTGTTATATGTAAGTGCCAATTGTGTGATTTCGTTATGATTGCGATATGTTCGTTGTAACGTATTTGAAGAAGATCTACCAATTTGTCCAACGTAAAATTCGTCACAATAATAATTTATAAACACCTGTCAGGTTTTGAATTATGAATAAGTATTATTTTTTTAAGAAATGTGTAATAAAAAAAATGACAGCTCGAAAACTAAATGCCATATGACAATGCTCTTCTCATAGTTAGATGTAACACAGTCCAAACATTTCAAAAACTACTTATGAAGATGTTACTAACACAGGTATAACATCAGGAATTTATTTTATTGGAAATAAACTACTTTGATTTCATTAATAACATATCAAACATGAAATGTTACATGAAAGTTCCCAGATAGAACAAAACTCGTATTCGGGGACAGTTTCGTTTTGATAAAATAGCAAGAGCATTTCACAAACAATACAGAATTCACAAAAATATCCGTTGTTTCTAAAACTAAAATTTAACATTCTAATATCAGAGTATTACACAAATTATACATAATTCGCAATAATAACTGTTGTTTTTAAAACTAAAATTTAACATTCTAATATCAGAGTATTACACAAATTATACATAATTCGCAAAAATAACTGTTGTTTTTAAAACTAAAATTTAACATTTTAATACCGGAGTATTACACAAATTATACATAATTCGCAAAAATATCTGTTGTTTCTAAAACTAAAATTATACATCCTGATATCAGAGTATTACACAAATTATACATAATTCGCAAGAATAACTGTTGTTTTTAAAACTAAAATTTAACATTCTAATACCGAATATTATACAAATTATATATAATTCGCAAAGGTATCTGTTGTTTCTGAAACTAAAATGTAACACTATAATACTAGATTAAGCCTATTACACAAATTATACATAATTCGCAAAAATGTCTGTTGTTTCTAAAACTAAAATTTAACATTCTAATATCAGAGTATTACACAAATTATACATAATTCGCAAAAATGTCTATTGTTTCTAAAACTAAAATTTAACATTCTAATATCAGAGTATTACAGAAATTATACATAATTCGCAATAACAACTGTTGTTTTTAAAATTAAAATTTAACATTTTAATACCGGAGTATTATACATAATTCGCAAAAATGTCTGTTGTTTCTAAAACTAAAATTTAACATTCTAATATCAGAGTATTACACAAATTATACATAATTCGCAAAAGTATCTATTGTTCCTGAAACTAAAATGTAACACTATAATACTAGATTAAGCCTATTACACAAATTATACATAATTCGCAAAAATGTCTGTTTTTTCTAAAACTAGAATGTAACATTATAATACCACAGTATTACACAAATTATACATAGTTCGCAAAAGTTTCTGTTATTTCTGAAACTAAAATGTAACATTATAATACTAGAGTAAGCCTATTACACAAATTATACATAATTCGCAAAAATGTCTTGTTTCTAAATCTAAAATGTGACAATCTAATACTACAGCATTACACAAATTATACATAATTTAAAAAAAAACGTTTCTAAAACCAAAATTTAACATTCTAATTCTAAGAGTATTACGCAAATTATACATAATTCGTAAAAATATCTATTGTTTCTAAAAACTAAAATTTAACATTCTAATACTAGAGTATTACATAAATTATACACAATTCGTAAAAATATCTATTGTTTCTAAAACTAAAATTTAATATGCTAATACCACAGTATTACACAAATTTTACATAATTCGTTAAAATATATCTCGCTTCCGAAACTAAAATGTAATATACTAATACCAAAATCATATTCTTAAGAGCAGTAGAAGGACGATAACATACATAAATCACAAATATATATTTTGTAGACCAACATTTAAAAGTAGCCAATTTGTAAATTATTTTGCGGATCCTGTTACATTAAAAGGTGATATATCTACCCCATTTTAAATGCTTATCAACAATACTTCCCACGTATTTTACATCTATAGATTCTTTCAGCCAAGGACAAATACAGGTTGTAAGAAATCTACAGATTGAGAATGGATTTTTAATTTTAAATGAGAAACTGATCTTATTTTCTGCAATCACGAGGTTCTTAATGAAAAAAGGCACTAGACTAGTTTTGGTTATATTTAGATGTATCAGATTACCATCAAGCCATTTTTCAATCAATTTTATACTTGTATTGGAAAATGTGTGTCTTCTCCCAAGTTAAATCACTAAATATCACCACCCCTACCTTTATTGCTCTTAAATTTTTCATAGGTATTTAGTATTTATTTATTTAACCTGGTAGAGATAAGGCCGTCTTCCCCTCTACCAGGGGATTCCAACAATAATGTAAAGAATAAAATTACAATTAATATTAAATTTACAATTAGAATTACAATAAAAATTAAAGTACGACAAGATTGCCTAATTAATGAAAGTTAGACATTTTATCATAGAAGTTAAGAACAAAGAATATTTTTGTATTTACTGAATTACAAATTGAACCTAGAATAACAAAATTCTACAGTGATTAAATTACCGGATATTGAAATATTTTGTGGTAGATTAAGATAACTATTTACAAGAATCCATGTCTGAACTAGTTTCAATTACTGACCAAGTGCCTAGTAAGTTTGTTTTTTAATTCAATTTTATTTCGACAGTCCCTGATGCTAGCAGGTAACGAATTCCAGAGTCCTGGCAGGGCTATTGTGAAGGAGGATGAGTATGAGGAGGTGCGATGGGATGGTATTGTTAGTATTGTTTCATGGCGAGAGCGTGTGTTCAGATTGTGGTGAGAAGAAAGGTATGTGAAGCGAGACGACAGGTACGCAGGAATAGAAGAGTTCAAGATTTCGAAGAGAAGGAGAAGTGAATGTAAATTTCATTTCTTATCTAGTTTAAGCCAACCTATTGCTTCCAGGGATGGAGTAATATGATCATATTTACGAACATTGCTTACAAAACGTACACACAAAATATGAGCACGTTGAAGTTTCGTTTTGTTGTCGCTGGAAAGGTCAGCATAGTCAAAATAGGGAAACACAAGCGTCTGACAAGGGACTTTTTTTAATCAAGAGGGAAGAAGAGGTACGTACTATAAATGAGTCCTTTCTATGTGAATAAATTATGCGTACTACAAAGACATGCATTTAAGACTAAAATGTTATCACAGTGCTCCAATACGTAGCAGCATCCTCATTAAGAGAGCAGACGTAATTGAAACTAAACACCGGATAATGTAACCTCTGAAATGCTTGTTGCACTAGAACAAAACAGTCGCGCTTGGCTTAAGTTGTACCGGTGTATATTGAGAAACCTAATACCGCGTTCTATTCTCCCCATTGTGCTGATAATTAATTGAAATTGTGTTCTATATTCATCTGAACCTGAGTAAATTGATGTCCTCTAGTCTGCCTTCATGGTATAGCAGAAATACAACGTAACATGTAAGGTGTGTCATTCGTACTATTTCTAAGAGTTGTCGGTTTTGAATCATTATGTAACAAGAATGATATTTACCTAAGAAAAATTATACAGGATGACTCACGATAAAAGGTTATAACTTTAGGATATAGTTCTTCAAACTGTATCGAGTGAAAAAGTTAATTTGATCATCATGGGTCTGATTTCAAACTATTCGTGGGGACATACATCATTAAATACTCGTACTTTTAAGTACTGAAAAATAGGTGAAATTCAGTACTTTTTTTCTCACCAATTAATAAATTTGTAACCTTGAAATTTTATATGATGAATGTACACAACTTTACAATTATGTTGCATTTTTAGGTTTAGTGAAAGAATTACCATTGCGGATTATTAGAAATACAAAATGACGCCCTTAACTTATGTTTATTCAAACGATTTCCCTAGTAACAAACAGTTTTTAAGATATTGTAGTGAACATCTATATATATAATTTGAACTGGTAATGTAAATTACGGGAAAATGGCCGAACGGATTTTAATAAATGACCCCTCATTTTGAAGCTTGAAACCCAAAGTTTTTCAGGAAAAGTGTAGTTTTCAGTGAAATGTCAATTTTTCTACATCATTTTCGTATTTTCCAAAATCCATCTGTCGTCAGTTTTTAGAATTCAGAATGAAAGAAAACACACACTACATTAAACAATATTACACGAAGGCCATGACCTGCAGGATTGCTGACATATTTAGAGCTCAAATTCAAATGGTTATTAAAAACTTCAAGGCTTACTAAAAATAATTTACAGGTCTGATTCTGTAGTGTGTAATTTTCTGAGTACAGCTGTTTATTGGATATTAAAACCTACAAAACTTGAGGTGGTTTGATGACATTATTACCATTAGAAATTAATTATTATTATGCCATGATGCGACTATTTTTCATTAATTATATTACATATTATTAATGCTATATAGATGATATGAAAGTGAAACGTTTTCGGGTTATATAAGTGGATGTAGAGAATATCTTAAGTTAGATCTTCATTTCTATAATTTACGAGCGGCGGCTATATAAGATATATAGTATATGTTACTGAAAACTACAAAGCCTACTTAAGATAATATTATTAAATATAACATATTTTTATAGTTATTAATCAAGTGGGGTTGGGTCTTTTTCATATATTTAATGGCGGTGTGGTGTAGATATTTATATGCGTGATTCTCTTCAGTATTGGCTCGAAAGAGAGCAAATATTACAGTTCCTAAGGAAAGACCAAAAGATATTACTTACTGATAAAATAAGAGGCCTACAAGATTTTGTAGTCTCCCGATCATTTCATAAAGATCTCTTAGCAGGACAAAATGATTTTACCCTCTACATTTCAAAGTAGTTCACGAAACATGCAGCAGCTATACCAAGATGCTATGTCTATTGTTCGAAAGCATGGCAAACCTGACATTTTTTTTTAACTTTTACTACAATCCACAACCTGAATTAGCTATTGCTTTACTCCCACATGATTAAATCACTGATCGTCCTGACATTGTTACTTGTTTTTTCGCAT
This sequence comes from Periplaneta americana, assembly GCF_040183065.1. Taxonomy (NCBI): domain Eukaryota; kingdom Metazoa; phylum Arthropoda; class Insecta; order Blattodea; family Blattidae; genus Periplaneta; species Periplaneta americana. The sequence continues at coordinate 138,314,827 of NC_091130.1, forward strand.
TCAAACTAAAAAACTGATCATGTATAGGTTCAAGAAAATGTATTTGGGATAAAAACCATTCAGAGGGAGTATGTTTCTTTATTATGGAAGCAAATAACTTTCACAATATCTGGTATTCTTCATTGAAAATAAATCTGAAAAATGTTTATTTGAATGTGTAATGAACTTAGTTTGCAACATTTGCTGCACAATCCACTAGTTTGGATATAATTGTATTTTATACTTGTAAACACACCTACTTAGATCTATTGTTTAGCACTTATAGTTTACGATAAAGAAACACATATTCTGTACCTAATAAAATGAAGTTAAAAATTTACTTTAAATTGAAAGAAAAATAAAAATCTTTCCACTGAACACATTTCAAAGATTCTAGGTCATATTTTTCATACGACATTCATGAATGAACGGAAAGAACAATCACTCAAGAATATTGATATTTATGGAAATTATCAGGGATTTGACGTTTCAATGCACAAAATGTTGCTACATTTTGAATTGCTAATTATTCGTAACTGTAATAGTTATACTAAATATGAAAATAGTATGCGATTGTAGAAATAGCGTATATTGAACATATGAAATTTAAAGGTCACAGATTCTCTTACGCATTTATCACAATTACTGTTACAAATCACGTCATTCTTGTAAACACTAAGACTGGACGTTAGGATGCAAAACTGAACTGTAAAGAATGAAGTTGCTAGAAGTCATGTGATCTGTAACAATTGTTGTGATAAGTGTATGAGAATAATGTAATTTTTAACTAGTAATTCAAAAGACTAATCTGTACGGGCTATTCCATACGAAATCGATCAGTAAAAAACCTCGCATTTTATACACTAATTTTTTCCCTAATTTTATACAAGGTACAGAGGAGAGTGCATTTGCAAAAATATACTATCAAAAGTCAAACCGTTTTCGTACTATTGAGCGACAAATTTAGCGTATTTTATAAAAACAAGCCTCTTTCAGCGCTCAGAACTCTGGAATCATTTACTGCAGAACATTGAACGGGAGCTCATTTTGAAGCTGACATTTGGTAGGTTATGTTAGGAAGTAATCCTTATTTTTATTGTACACAGAGAGATAGATAATCTGATTTCACTTACATTTAGGCTTTTCGCCAATTTGCAAAAGTGTAAAAAATATTGAGAAAAACCTTGCATTATTAAGAGGGATTCGGCATTGTTTGCTTAGTGGCTCGGCAATAACTTTCGAGGGTATTAAAGAAATTATTTTCACACGCCTAGACTTGAACGGTGCAGTACCGCACGCACTGGTCGAGAGCTGAAGATAAGCGAGCGTTGGGCCTCATTTTACTCCTGTGTTTATGAAAACTTGTGACAAAGCTAGCCTAGCTATGCGCTACTAGACGAAATATCACATGTTTGTCTCCTGGCCTTGCTTGTCTCGGCTAGCTTCCGCCTCACAGTCACCTGATTACTTCACGCGCGTATTATTTATTTTCTTTATTTGATATTTTTAATACATTCGTATCAACGGTGCACCAGTAAAAAATACGCGTTTATTTGTACTTTCAATGCGGAATCTAACCATATATTTTAAAAATATTTTTTCGTGGTCAAAGGCGTCTTAATGAAGAAAAATCTAAATTTCTCCATTTCCTTAAAAAGTAAGAAAAACTGCTTACATGTCAATATAAACTTTAATTTCTCAGCATCAAAATAAACCATGATTTTGATCATTGGATGAAAGGGGTTCGGAGTCACAACAGTTTAAAGTTGCTAATTTTATGAAAATATGATAAATTTAAATATTTTTAATTTAAAAACTATGAAGTTCTGATGCCTCAAACTTTGCACAAAGCATTGTATCACAGTTGCCAACGGACAGAAAAAGTTTCATTTTATTTAAAAATTGCAAGGTCAATTTTCTCTATATTTCGGTCGATTTGAGATGGAATAGCCCGTACGAAGCAACTAAGGAATAATTGAAAGGGTTATTAAGAAACGGCCTAAGTCGATAATTTTGTGAAAATGTGTTTGTAATGTAATACTGCTCTTTGGGTGTAGATACATTGATTTAGATATGAAGAGGACTAAGTTGCACACTCTAATGCTTAGTAGAATTTATGATACAACTTTTAGTTTAGCCTTAATTTCAAAATTTTCGGCCTGTAAGCAGTTTTTCTTAAATTGCTAACAATTTGGTATTCAAGACTTAGGCCCTTTCATAAATAACCTATTCAATTAAGAACATATTTTTAACTTCACAATACTAGTCAATTAAAGAAAGTATACTTCTGAATAATTCATTCTCTATTTGTAACATAGTGGTGCATTGGAGTTAAATCGCTCGCTTGAACTCGGTCGAGTGTCGCACTCCCGAGTGAGATAAGATCGGTCGTGATACGCTCGTAATAAATAGAAGCACAGTACAAGGTCATCTCACCGACATGTCTTATCTTGTATGGAAGGCGACAGATAAGATACACATATGTTTTGCTCACACGGTAAAAATAAGGCTTTATTTTCTGCGTTTATGACAAACGTTTAATGGAACAGTCAATGGAACGTACCAAAACAGGAACATGAAGTTATAAATAAAATAGTATGAAATACTTCGATGTACAGTTATTATTGCTAATTAATAATTATTCAATATTTGATTTACCACATATATAATATGATAGGTACATACATAGTGTTCAGCCTATATACTGCGACAATGTAGAAAGGTTTTAAAAATATTATTGATATAGCAGTAGATTAATACCAATATTAGTACAGAGATAACGTCACAGAAAATATAATAAAACGAATAATCATGCTGCACAACTGTTACAGACGCAAAGATTGATACACTATTATTAGAGATTATTACTTTTACTATTATTATTATTATTATTATTATTATTATTTTAATTATTATTATTATTAGAAAACTTGATACAGTTCTTGCATTATCGTGATTGTGTTCTCCGTTTATAATAATTACATTTACATCCAATAACATCTATCAGATGTGGCAAAAACAAAATCACTCCTGTTGGGGGGGGGGGGGGAACATTTACCTACAACATTTATATTACATTTTCAAGCAAGTTTTGTAGTTGTACATGGAGAGGTTAGTTAAACACTGCAAAGTTTTGAAATGATAAACATCTATGATGTTACTACACAGTTCATCACTGTAACAAGAACGAATGTCTAACGCTCGGCTTATATCGTTCGAGGATTTATCGCTCGTGATAATTTTACAAATCATGCATGTGCGCTACCTGTCAGATTATGCTATGAACTACTTGGCGCTCGAGCGAAAACGTCCGATGCAGACCTCTGATTTGTAACATTCTTTTACCCTTAAATCTAAAGAAAAAAATTATTTTTTAACAACTTCAAATTAGTGTAACTCTGAAAATATCGATAAGAGAACACATGTTTATATGACAACTTTTGGTCAGTTTGAGTTCAGAAATAAGCTCCATAAGTGGCGTAACTCTTCGTGAATCACTCTGTATAAAATTTAACAATAATGGAATGAAGAATCATCATTACCAATACATTTCATAATGAGCTTTCCAGCAAATACAGAAATTTCAAACTTCTGGAAATGCTAATCAAATGTTGTTCAGCATGTATGACTTCCTCTTGCAGTGGAAATTCCTAACAAGAGTTTTACTACGAACTCCAACGTTATGGTGTCTATCGCACATCCCGAGAGGCTGTTTAGCTTTTCAGGAAACGCCTTGTTTTATGGATAGATAAAAGGTCATCACCGCCATAAAGCCTGCTCTTAAGTCATATATATATTTATCTTGCGTAATCAAATTCAAGAGCTGTGACCTAGTATTTCGTTTATGTAGCATCTTCTTCCTTTTCAAGTTAATTTTCAGTTTTCTGTTCTTAACATGGAGTGGGGCTATTGTGGAAATGAATGAGTGCACGTGTACCTAAATGTATGTAGGTGGGCAAGTGTGCAACTGAATGTGAGGCTAGATAGTTGAATAAACAGATACGTCCACAGGCGGTTGTGGGTATGAATCGACTCATTTGATCTCATTTCACAATTTAGTAATTATATAAATTCATATATGAGGCCTCGTTTATAAATTTCATTCAAATTCTTGGCGTTGGCATTTGTTACGAGAGACTGACAACCCAATGAAATTAAATGTGATTATTATTAATAATTATTTATATTTACGATTGAAGTCGGACAAGTGTGATATAGAGTGGATCGGAGGAAGATGCCTGACTTTTTGTTTGATTGAAAATTTAAGATACTGTTCATTTAGTTTTGAATTTCGTATTGAAATATCGAAGCCTGGAAAGTATTTTGATACTGCATTTTTGGTACAAAACAGAAAACATTAATTACCTTGTTTATAGATACAGGTTTTCTTCTTACCTACACTGTAGGCATCTTTCCCCGACAGTCGGGTAAGATGGCAAATGCAATTAACACATTTACTGATATATGTATGTTACCTGAACTTGGTTTGATACATGTATATAACAAAATTGACTTAATCTAATGGTCATGGACACTTTCTCATTCGTTTATCACTACTTAGGAACACAGTAATAATTGCACATATTTTATTGCAAGACTCGTGAAATCACTTCTGAATTCAGTCCAGTACATTTTTTGTCATCACTCTTTTTTTAGGAGGCGTTTAAGGGTACGGTAAGAAATCCCGTATGCTTGCGATGCTCTAAAACAGTTCATACCCTCTGTTATAACATGTTACATCGCAAGTTGAAGACTGTCCTCAATCCACTGACTTCTATCAGAGGATCTTAAGTAATATTTGCACATTCCCTGCAATAAAACAAAAAATAAAACTCTTGCAACAAGTTGCCATCTTACCCCGAAAAAAGTGATCATCTTCCCCAAGTATCGAGATAAGATGCCTAGTGCTGTGACTCAACCAAAGATGGTGGAATAAGGTCGTTGGTTGTTAACAGTACAAAATTTAGAACCTTTACTACAATATCCATTGCAAAGGTTTGACAGTTATTACGAATTCAAGGATGTATTAAAATTTTAACATGCCTTTGCAATTATTTTATAGCAGAAAAATGGGCTGTTTTCTTGCTTTTCTTCTTCTCACAATAAGAATACATGGCAAAATGAGTTAGATTTCACTCTATAGATATTCAACTGTCTCAGTGATCATGAAGACATGCGCGTAGCGTTCTCTCTTGGAAGAATGTGAAACTACAAAGAAATAAGCATCTTCTCCCGATAGTCATCTTCCCCCGATTCACACTAACCTCCTGAGTCCTTGCACATATTTTGTTATTTTATTTTTAAAGTAATTATAATTAAACACTTAAAAAAACTAAAATGAGGAAAAATACTGAAAAAATTCTGCATGTTACAGTTAGGGCACAAATGGAGATATATTCCACTATACTTCGGGTCTCTGCACATACATCTTATATCAAAATCATGTATGAAGTATAGTATACTACACTCTCACGATTCACGGTATAATAGATTCTAGGGAAAATTAGCAAAAACGAGGCGAAGCTCAATTCTTTCCATTTCCGAAATTCTATTATGGACTTAAGAAAAGTGTACTGCTAAATATTTTTTGGACGATCGTAATTTTTTTCGCATTTATATACTGGAAAGCCCACACCTGTGGAGTAAAGGTTAGCGCGTCTAGCCGCGAAACCAGGTGGCCCGGGTTCGATTCCTGGTCGGGGCAATTTACCTGGTTGAGGTTATTTCCGGGGTTTTCCCCTCAACCCAATATGAGCAAATACTGGATAACTTTCGGTGTTGGACTCCGGTTTCATTTCATCGGCATTATCACCTTCATCTCATTCAGACGCTAAATAACCTAAGCTGTTGATAAAGCGTCGTACAATAAACTACTAAAAAATAAAATACATTGAAAATATGAACTACAGGGTCAAATTTATGTATTAAAGTGACTGTAATTGCGAGTGTATTGGGTTATTTATTAACTAACCAATCTTCAAATCGAATACAATATATTAACAGAACTGTCGCTGACAAGCAAACATTCTGATGTTTACAGATAAAAATTTTAATTTCTTTTCTTCCACCATCTTAATAATGTCAAAAGAAGTGCTTATACAAATTTTGGCCCCTCGATCGCAATTACAAGGTCGTCCAGTAAGTGATTTTCCCTGGAGCCGTTTACAGAAAAAAACACAAATTTCATGCCAATATTTATTGAAACAGATACAGCAATTGTTGCGATATTTTTTAACATATCCCCCAATGGAATTGAGACATGTCATGCCATGGAATCAGTTTTTTGTATCCTTGTGTCGTAGAAGTGAGCCACCGGGGATCGGAACCAGCGTTTGACAGACGTTTGCAGCTCTGTCGATCCCATGATATGACAAATGTCTCAGTTCCCGAAGAATATGTTGAAAAATAGCTCAACAATTGCTGTGTCACTAGATTGTACTATTAACAGTAGAATATAAAGCAGCACATTAACGTCGTTGTTTACATTCACAATATGTCTGTTCAAGGGATTATATAGTAAAGTTGTGCTACATTGGTCGCTAAAGTGTCCCAGATCCTAAGCCTGCTGATGTGTATAAGAACATTTTCACGGACTGCCTGGAGCAGCTAGACGACACCGAACTTACGCAAGGGTCTTTTCTACAGTATGGCGCCACATGCCACACCTCTAATGAATCCATGACACGCAGTGTCCTCGAGTACATTGTTAATTCTAAAGATTTTTGACCTCCAAGGTCACCGGACTTGATGTCAACGTATTTTCTGTGAGACTATATCAAGGAAAGAGTCTACAGAAACAGATCGAGAACCATGCAGGATTTCCGGAAAAAAAAAAATCACAACCAAACTTTTTAGCTAAATTACACCCAGAACTTTTAACATGTAACCCACTAACATATAAAAAGAAAATTATAAACGTGCTAATGTCTTCAATTTAATTAAATAAATTCATAGCCTATGTGTATGAATTAATCAGCCTATATTATATTTGTATTCTATAATTTTGGAATATATATTTTTTCATAAATTGTCCTACTTTATTCACACATTCTATGTTAATATTATATTATATAATTTCATTGAAACTGTAATTTTAATTTTTGTTCCTATTTGATCTTATTTTCTATATTCCTCTTATATTAATATATTATATTATATAATTCCACTGTTGCTGTAATTTTAATTTTAGTTCCTATTTTATTTTATTTGATATACGAGTATTCTCTTATATTCATATTAATAATGTATCTGAACTACGACCGAACACGAGCGCTGCTCATTCGGTCCTCAAATTTTATTAATATTACTGTATCTTCTTTTTTTTATATTGATTGTATTATTTTATTTCTATTCCTATTCTTGTAATTATATTCTCTATTCTGTATATTTAAATTTAAATAATAAACAAACAAATAAATAAAACCAACAATACCGACATAGACATGTTGAGGCGTGCATCTTACAACAATGTGAAACGAACAAGACTCTGTCTCTAGAAGGAGAGGGAGCAATGCCACCACGTATACAGTCACGAAGATCAATACGTAATAAATATGCATCCATAGGTAGTTGCTAACGCTGTTCTTCAGTTGGTTCCCAAACAAAATATCAACAACGTGAGTAGGTTCCCCATGTTCAAACATCAATAACGTGAGTAGGTTCCCCATGTTCAAATATCAACAACGTGAGTAGGTTCCCCATGTTCAAATATCAACAACGTGAGTAGGTTCCCCATGTTCAAATATCAACAACGAGAGCAGGTTCCAAGGCTGTGTGGGAAGGGGATGTAAATCGATCATGTAGCAGAGTAGTGACAATGTCCAAATATCAACAACGGGGATGAGGTAGCTGTTACTGCCTATAACACCACTTATATTCGATCATGACCCGTGGTTTTATATACGTTAAAATATAAATACCGATCATTAGTTTCAGTGATAGTCAGAGTAGTGGCAGTGGAAGTACAGAACAGCCGTTTTGCACTTAATGATGGATTTCACTACTATGCTCGGTGAAAAAAGGTAGAAACTCTTAGTGGTAAATGGTTGGTTTTCAGAAAACATTATCTGGTGGTGTGGAAAGATATACTTGTGTTAAAAGAGGATGTAAGTGTTTCGTGAAACTTTCTGATTCAGATATTAGCCTATAAAGGAATGCAACGTCGAACATAACCACGACACTTGTGATATTGCAACTAAGTTATTCGACGCAGCGTGTACGCCAAGCACAAAACATTTTTAACCTACCTACTACCGTAGACAGTAGTTGACAGTACTAAGTTTGTATAAAATGGGAGAGGAAATGCTTTCTGGCTTAATCTAGGGCGGGAACCAATTGCAGTACATAGATGAAATCAACCTGGAACCAATTCGGGTATAGCTCTGGGACGAACTGGGAACCGATTCACAGATTTGGAAACCAATTGCAGTACGCCCGTTGCTAACTACTAGGATCGCTACTATCGCCTCATTACAGACAATGCTAAATAGTACCTGCACAGTCTATTGTTCCTAGTACCCTCATAAACTCAAGCTTCGTGACTGTATATACTAGACGCTGTTCTGCAGTTGGTTCCCAAACAAAATATTAACAACGTGAGTTGGTTCCCCATGTTCAAATATCAACAACGTGAGTTGGTTCCCCATGTTCAAATATCAACAACGTGAGTTGGTTCCCCATGTTCAAATATCAACAACGTGAGTTGGTTCCCCATGTTCAAATATCAACAACGTGAGTTGGTTCCCCATGTTCAAATATCAACAACGTGAGTTGGTTCCCCATGTTCAAATATCAACAACGTGAGTTGGTTCCCCATGTTCAAATATCATCAACGTGAGTTGGTTCCCCATGTTCAAATATCAACAACGTGAGTTGGTTCCCCATGTTCAAATATCATCAACGTGAGTTGGTTCCCCATGTTCAAATATCAACAACGTGAGTTGGTTCCCCATGTTCAAATATCATCAACGTGAGTTGGTTCCCCATGTTCAAATATCCAAGGCTATACCTTTGGTGTTCTTCTTGCTACAAGATCACATGAGACGTCATATACTTACGCCTTCAATTCAATTAAACAACATGTAAATCCAGTTGTTGTTTATGCAGACTTCGAAAAAGCAATCCAAAATGGAATTTTTTTAAACGTATTCCCTAATGCCAAACTGAAAGATTGTAGGTTCCATCTTGCACAATCTTGGTGGAGGAAAATTCAATCCTTAGGTTTGAGTGCGGAATTTAAAAGTAAGGAATCTGAAATTGGTCAGCTTCTAAAAACTATATTCGGACTGCCTTTATTGGCTCCTCAAGAAGTTGAAGATTGTTTTGTTAATGACTTAATGGCTGTCAAACCTATATACGATCGATTGGACCAGTTCTTTGATTACCTCCTCCATACTTATATTACACCAACAAGTGAGCATCCACCTCCAATATGGGCCGAGTTTACTTCTTCCTTAGAGCGAACAACCAACTATTGTGAATCTTTTCACAGTAAACTTAATGCGCACTTTTGTGCTCCACACCCAAATATATTTGCACTTGCAGATGCTCTGAAAGAGGTTCAGTGCGATACTTACATTAAGCTTAGGAGTAAGCTTAGGAGTAAAAGCAAATGTAGGCCTAAGATAATGCGACAAAAGAAAACTTTTGTGAAAGATTGGATGGAAAAGCTTTCTGATGGCAGTGTAGGCCTAAGTAGATATGCATTCCTACGACACGTTTGTTTCAAATTTTTACCAGTACAGAAATAAAATTGTGAAGTTATGTAACGAAGCGTGTTCGCCAAGCACAAACCATTTTTAACCTACCTACTACTGTAGACAGTAGTTGACAGTCCTAAGTCTGTATAAAATGGGAATGGAAATGTTTTGTGTCTTGATCTAGCGCGGGAACCAATTGCAGTACACAAGAGAAATCAACCTGGAACCAAGTCGAGTATAGCTCTGGGACGAACTGGGAACTAATTCACAGATTTGGGAACCAATTCCAGTACAGCCATACTAGACTGTGCTGCCACCATATCTTGTAACTGTAAGTTATTTTCCCAGAGATAAGCTCTCAAATAGTACGCTTGGCTGCGTTAATGTTTTGTTATTTAGTAAAACAATAGACATACATAAAAAGTGGAACATCGCACTGAAAAACTACCTATTACTAATATTAAACCATATCGGATTGGTACGCGCAAACGTAATTAGATAATGTTATTCGCTACAGACGAATCACAGACATTGTTCATGACGTCAGAATATAAATACGTCTGCCTTCGTCTGATTATGTAGCAGACGTTAATTTAACAATTTATGTCACGTCCGCATTGCTATTTAGACATGCAACTCGGTTTAGAGTCTACAGCACACACGATACTCACAAATGTTTGGTCGCTGTGTTTGAATACCGTTATTTACTTTAGGTTGTGAATTCCAGATGTTGGTAGTATTGGTACTGCTACGATTTACTCGGTGTACGATAAATAAAACCGTGGCGGGGGTTTCACTCTATATAGGTGGTTTCAATTCCACTTTTTTTTATTCAATGGCGGTTCCAACAATCTCCATTTCGTGCGTTTTTAGGAATAATATTCTTAGCTTAATTTTATGATTTTCTTTTTGGCCAAACAGTACTCGAATATACAGTGGGATTCATGTAACATCAGATTAGTACAATACTTCCTAATATTCATCTAAGGCAGTGATGTCAAAACAAGCGCATTTTTCTGATCTTGACATCATGCGCGGACATCAAGCGCTAAGTATGGAAAGAGGAAGGGATGTGTATATGAATAAGCAACCTGTTGGGTTAAGAAAACAGTGGTGCACAAACTTCAGACGGAACGTGAAATTTTATGTCGTTATTTTTATATGGCTTCTTTCTGTTAGATATTATCTATATTGTCTGTAAAACAAAAGTAGTAATACCAATTTCTTAATATTGCACTTGTATTTTAAATCTTAATAACATAACAGAGAGTTAAGAAGGAATATTCACTTAAATTCCACAGTAGTACAACTATACTGTACTAAATGGATGATACACATCATTCATAAAAAAGTGATATCTCAAAAAAAAAAAAAAAGAGAGAGAGAGAGATTGAGTATGACATGATAAGTTGGAATTGATATTAATGGTACCTTTAGCCTTATAAAAGTAATCAATAAATCAATCAAAACAATATTACAGTACAAAGCAAAGTTACCTAGGTACTGTATACGTACAAAGCAAAGTTACCTAGGTACTGTATATGTTTTAAGTGTAACTAATATTCCATAACAAAACACTTATCGCATTATGCTTTTAAGGTGATATTGGTGAGCAACTTCCTATCATCAGAATATTAAATTATTTTCTCGAAATGTGCTGAAGCTGTAGAGCTGACATTTTTGCAACACATGGGCACGTATCTTTTGCTTATGATGTAACAGTAGTTGCTTTGTTAATTCATTTCCTTACAAACAATTTCCATGCGAATATTTTCAAAAATTTCAATGCACTATCTTCAGTAATACATATATACGGTATATTAGATTTACGAAAATATTCTGTAAGGCTACTAAATAAATAGGTCTATATCTGAAAATTTCACTTTTCTGTAAAAAAAAAGTTGATAAAATATTTATTTTAAATAAAAAAATCAAACTTGTGAAAAATGGGCATTAAAATTAAAACTTACATTCTTATAATGCACTTATACTTCTCAGATAAATCTAAAAATTAACATGGATACAGTTTCAATAAGTTCTCTTCCCTTTATCTATTGAATCAGTGCTCGCCATCCCTGAATATAGCTCGACCAAGCGGGATATACTACCTCTTTCGTCTGTGTCTTTCCTTTCCGCTGTAAAGTGCTCAGGCTCTCCTGAGCTCTAAAGCGCGCGCTTGCTCCTATGGGCATCAATTGACATTACTGATCTAAGGTATAGAGAACGGAAGTGAAATAACCTTGCAGACTGAAAGGGGCAATAATAGGGTACAATTAAATAAAGAGAAAAACCTATATCACATTTTGTGATTAAATGCACAGTTAATTACAAAATTAAGTTGGAAGTTTCAGCAGTCTGGCAACATCGCCGCTAACATAGTCCTCTTTCTTCGCGTAATACAGATGTACGAGGTCAATGAACGCAGGTCTGTCTCCTCGCGCCTCTGTCTCTGGCTACCACGTTGCAATTTGGTTGCAATGTTCAGTGGCTTGAAATTAATGGCTTTTAAATTAAATTTACTCGAAAATTGTCGACGCTACTGAAATACGCCAGAGGGATAAATGATTATTTATTAGATTTTCTATCGATTTGGACAAAACTCACGATTCTACTCGCAGCAGTTACCCAATAAGAGGGAGTTAAACATTTGGGGGGGGGGGACTTTTTTCTCTGAGAAAACTATGAATGTCCCACCAATATTGTATTACAGTTTTTTGTTACATACAACATGCAGTGTTCGCTCTTAAAATCTGCAGGGTTATTTCACTTTCAGCCTGTATAGAGATATATATGATACCTACGTTCGTGACATATTTTCTTCAAATTTTCTTACTGAATATGTCAATTGAGCCATTTAATAACACATTTAATAAATAGGAAAACAACCCAAATATAGTTTCAATTTTTACCTTTCGAGTTGATATATTCATGGAATCAATCATATATGACATATGAACTATGTTCTATAAAATATTATAGATTTATTAATTTGTCCTACAGAATAATATCTGTAATACTGACTATTAATATTTGAGGAGAAAAATTCGCTCCGGCGCCGGGGATCGAACCAGTCCTTGGTTCTACGTACCTAGCTCTCTGACCACTGAGCTACGCCGAATTCAATCCACAGCACCGGACCGAATCCTCCTGCTTCCATGTTTCCCTTTATGGCCTGACTCCAAGTTAGGCATATATGTTGACGTATATTTTTTTTATTTATTTTATTGGATTATTTTTCGACGCTATATCAACATCTAGATTATTTAGCGTCTGAATGAAATGAAGGTGATAATGCCGGTGAAATGAGTCCGGGGTCCAGCACCGAAAGTTACCCAGCATTTGCTCGTATTGGGTTGAGGGAAAACTCCTGAAAAAACCTCAACCAGGTAACTTGCCCCGACCGGGATTCGAACCCGGGCCACCTGGTTACGCGGCCAGACGCGCTGACCGTTACTCCACAGGTATGGACTGTTGACGTATATGTCCAATGTCAACTGCCATTATACTAGGAGCGCACTCAGATAAGTGACTGTTAGGCCGGGATTCCGCAGTTAAGTGCACAGTAATCTGTACAGGCATAAGCACTGCAGCTATGAGAATATTATAGATTTATTAATTTGTCCTACAGAGTACTATCTGTAATATTGACAATTAATATTTAAGAAGAAAAATTCGCTCTGTCGCCGGGAATCGAACCCGGGTCCTTCGATCTACGTACCAAGCGCTCTGACCACTGAGCTACGCCGAATTCAATCCACAGCACAGGACCGGAGCGAATTTTTCTCCTCAAATATTAATATGTTCTATAGAGCATCCCGAATTCCTTATTATTTTTGGACGCTTTTATTGAATCACCCTACATAATATACGGTACATAACCTACTTAAAGAGTTCATTATAATCCTTGGATGATGGATACTGATATATTGAAAAAAAAACGTTATTCATTTCTACTTTGGCATGGACGCGTAACAGATATACCTGACTACGGGAAGTTAAAGGAAGGTCGGCATTACTCATATACAGTCGGATAAATAATTATAATATTTACGTGATATTCTCATGTCTAAATTTTGTTTTTCTGTTCTAATATAACCTAATCAATAACATTTATATACTATAAGAACATTTTTAATTTTATCATCATATTCTAAATCTAAATGGAAAAATTAGGTTCATTTATTATCATTACTTACATACGTACTGACTTTTAAAGAACCCGGAGGTTCATTACCGCCCTCACATAAGCCCGCCATTGGTCCCTATCCTGAGCAAGATTAATCCAATCTCTATCACCATATCCCATCTCCCTCAAATCCATTTTAATATTATCCTCCCATCTACGTCTCGGCCTCTCCAAAGGTCTTTTCCCCTCCGGTCTCCCAACCAACACTCTATATGCATTTCTGGATTTGTCCTTACGTGCTACATGCCCTGCCCATCTCAAATGTCTGGATTTAATGTTCCTAATTATGTCAGGTGAAGAATACAATGCGTGCAGTTCTGCGTTGTGTAACTTTCTCCATTCTCCTGTAACTTCATCCCTCTTAGCCCCAAATATTTTCCTAAGAACCTTATTCTCAAACACCCTTAACCTATGTTCCTCTTTCAAAGTAAGAGTCCAAGGTTTCACAACCATAGAGAAAAACCGGTAATGTAACTATTTTATAAATTCCAACTTTCAGATTTTTAACAGCAGACTAGATGAAAAAAGCTTCTCAACCGAATAATAACAGGCATTTCCCATAGTTGTGCGTTTAATTTCCTCCCGAGTGTCATTTATATTTGTTACTGTTGTTCCAAGATATCTGAATTTCTTCACCTCTTCGAAAGATAAATCCACTTATTAATTAGGTTCACTTATTAATTACTTTCATTTATTACGTAAGTTATTTTATGTATTATTAATTATTGCAATTATTGTGTATTTTGTAATGACTATGTATTAATTATTGTATTGTGTATTATTTTTGTTGTGTGTAATTAAGTTACCACTGCCACCGGGTGTTTATCCATTTGCAGTATACATACATACATATATTCATACATACATACATACATACGTCACTGTATACCTAACTTGTGCTTGATGTGACCAAACACTGAACTTTACTTATTATTAGAGAAATTGGTTGGAAATAATTAATTTCTCAGCAGTTTTTACATAAAACAGACGGTTTTCCTGCAAATTAAATAAAAGATATTAACACGTACCGTTATTTCCTGCCATTAGAAAGTGTGGCAACACTGCTGCAGTGGCTATAGGACGGAATGCTGTTATTCTGACCAGAGTTCGTGTGTGTATTCGTAAGCGAGCCAACGATGCGCTGTTGCCAAAGTACACAGACATTCAGTCTAATTTTATAATTAGCTTAATGACAAACGCATAACATCCTTCTAATTTATTTTAATGCATTCTATTGCTCCTTCTATCTGCGTAGTTACGTCAATTCTATCTTGTGTATGTAAATATATAGGCCTATACATGCATATACGTAATGTAGTTATCATTGAAATATAATAATTAACCCTTTTGAATATTTAACTTTATGATGTATTCATACATTGTCAGTGATTTTGAGAGGGTTTATACGTAATCCTCACATAATATGACACAACCAATGGTGCCATATTTGTTGTGGAGGGCTGTTAAACATAACACCAGAGCAAAGCCGATTTCTAAAACTCCCTCTTTTGCTATATGTTTACACAAGGCCCATACATTGACGAGTGCGTGACAAAAACAAATGCGAACAGCAAACTAACATTGTCAACATTTCAGAGATCACGTGTCTGTCCCCTTTAAGTCTGGTTTGCGATTCACTGAGTTATCCATTTCCACTGGACAGACAGCATGGGCATAGATATCCGGCACACGTCAGATACCCTGTTCAATGCAACGTCCTCACTGCCTAAAGCCCGTGTCCAAAACATATGGCTGAAGACAATCACGTGAAGGTATGAAATACTGTGACATGCAGCGCTTCTAAAACGATCGTGTCCATGGCAACATGTTTAAAGAGTACTGTCAACCTTTCACCTTTCAATGACGTCATATTTTCCGCCTCTAAGTGTGTGTGTTGGAGTGAGACGTGATTAACTATGTAGTAGGCCTATGAGAGAGTTGTATGTGAAAACTGTTGAAAGAGCCGTTAATTGAAACCTTATTTTTTAGCGCTATTCGCAGTATTCTACAATGAAAATATATTCCATAAAGAACTTATGTGTGGCCTCGTTACGTATTATTGTGCGTATCGTCACATGTACGTCCTTTTGAGTAATTGAATAATTAAATAAATGTAGAAATGATTTGAAAACAAAAATAAATAAATTCGATAGACGAGTGAAATAACGAGCACTAAAGAATGAGCGAATTAATTAAAATCAACGTGAACCAAATAATGAATGAAATGAGTAGGTCTACGTAAGTAATGAATGAGTAAAAGCTTGAATGAAGCAAAACTTGAACTAGCAACGAAAAAAGTGTGTGAGCGAAAGACGAAAGTTTCAGCAAAGGACGAACAGATGAGCAAAATGTCGAATGAGTGAGGAAAAGGACGAACGGGGGAAGTAAAGGACGAACGGGTTAGGTAAAGGACGAAAGGTAACCGAAAGGACGAAAGATAACTTGACGTAAGAGTGGAAAAAAAGGAGAATGAGTGAAGGAAAGAACGAGCGAGAGAGGTGAAGGAAAAGACGAATGGCTGAAGAAAAGGAGAAACGGCTGAAGAAATGGACGAACAGAAAAGGAAAAGAACGAACGGTTGAGCAAAAGGACGAACGGGTTAGGAAAATGACAAACGGGTGTGAGGGAAAGGACGAACGGGTGAGGAAAAGGACGAACGAGTAAGGAAAAGAACGAGCGAGAGTGTGAAAGGACAAACAGGTGAAGGAAAGGACGAAAAGTTGAAGGAAAGGACGAACGGCTGAAGGAATGGACGAACGGGTGAGGAAATGAAAGAACAAATGGTTCAGAAAAAGGACGAACGAGTAAAGAAAAGGACGAACGGGTGAGGAAAAGGACAAACGGGTGAGGAAAAGAACGTAGGCGTGAGGAAAAGGACGAATGCGTGAGGAATAGGACAAACAGGTGAAGAAAAGGACGAACGGTTGAGGTAAAGGACGGACGGATGAGCAACTGGACGAAATAATTACAAGGACGTGGTAGAAAGGACGAACGAATAAGGAAAAGAACGAACGGATGAGAAAAAGGACGAATGGATGAGAAAAAAGAGAACCGGGTGAGGAAAAGGGTGAACAGATGAGGACGAACGGGTGAAGAGAAGTATGAACGAGTGAGGAAAAGGGTGAACGGGTGAAGAAAAGGACGAACGGGTGAAGAAAAGGACGAACGGGTGAAGAAAAGGACGAACGGGTGAAGAAAAGGACGAACGGGTGAAGAAAAGGACGAACGGGTGAAGAAAAGGACGAACGGGTGAATAAAAGGACGAACGGGTGAAGAGAAGGACGAACGGGTGAAGAAAAGGACGAACGGGTGAAGAAAAGGACGAACGGGTGAAGAAAAGGTCGAACGGGTGAAGAGAAGGACGAACGGGTGAAGAAAAGGACGAACGGGTGAGGAAAAGAATATACGGGTGAAGAAAAGGACGAATGGATGAAGAAACGAACGAACGGGTGAAGAAAAGGACGAACAGATGAGGAAAAGAACGAAAGGGCGACGAGAAAGGCGAAATGGCGAGAAGATTGAATGAGTTAAAATGGCGAACGGGCTAAGATAAGGACGAACTGGTGAGAAAAGGAAGACGGTCGAGGAAAAGGACAAATTGTTGAGAAAAAGGAAGAATCGGTGAGGAAGAGGACAAAATGATGAGGAAAAGGACGAAGTGGTGAGGAAAGGAACGAAAAAATGGGGAGATGAACGAATTATGTATGAAGGGGACGAATATAAAACCGATCAAGTGAAAATACGAATTGGTAAACGAAAGAACAAATAGGGGAGAGAAAGTCGGTTTGATGAACAAATGGACAAGTGAATGAAAAATGGATAACTGGAAGGAGGAAATGAATAGGTGCGAAAGAGAGAGTAAAATATGAATGAGTGAAAGGAATAATGAATTTTTAGTAGGTTATTTTACGACCCTGTATCAACATCTTAGGTTATTCGTCTGAATGAGATGAAGGTGATAATGTCGGTGAAATCAGTCCGGGGTCCAGCACCGATAGCTACCCAGCATTTGTTCATATTGGGTTTAGGGAAAGCCTCGGATAAAACCTAAACCAAGTAACTTGCCCCGACCGGGATTCGAACCCGGGCCATCAGGTTTCACGGCCAGACGCGCTAACCGTTTCTCCACAGATGTGGACGGGAATAATGAACACATACTGATGCAAAGATATTTGTGAAAAAAATTAAATTAATGACTTGAAAAGACGAATTTTATTAACCGTGGAAAGCGTGAAAAATTACAGGCAAACAAAAACATACATACATTACAATAACGCGTTTGATTTGTTTTCAATCGTAAATCCAGATTAGCCGAAACCTGGTATACAACAGCTGCCATTATAAATCGCATTAACATCGGCAAAGTGAAAGGGACCGAAAAAAAAACTTCGACTGCAGAAAGATCCACAAATCCATTACTCCACTTGACGAGTAATGAGCTGAAAACAGGAGAGCCTCGGCTGTTCCCTCGGGAGGCGTCTCCATACTTCCGTTTCTAGAAATGTACTTTCTCTGCCTGTGGAATTACACCACATTAGCTATATCTGATCCACGCCCACTATTTCAGCGAGTCTAATTTTATACCGATCGTTAAAACTATTCCCGTTGAATCATCAAATCCTTCACAGTTAGCACAGGCCTGCATTAAAAAACATAATATTAGTTCTCCTTTATGCACCGATGTTGTTGCTAGGTCTTGTAAGTAAAACTTACATCACACGTGCGGTAAGTAAATGAATCAAATCAACTTTTACTTACTTACTTGCTTGCTTTACTTACTTACTGGCTTTTAAGAAACCCGGAGGTTCATTGCCGCCCTCACATAAGCCGCCATTCGTCCCTATCCTGAGAAAGATTAATCCAGTCTCTATCATCATATCTCACCTCCCTCAAATCCATTTTAATATTATCCTCCCATCTACGTCTCGGCCTCCCTAAAGGACTTTTTCCCTCCGGCCTCCCAACTAACACTCTATACGCATTTCTGGATTCGCCCATACGTGTTACATGCCCTGCCTATCTCAAACGTCTGGATTTAATGTTCCTAATTATGTCAGATGAAGAATACAATGCGTGCAGTTCTGCGTTGTGCAACTTTCTCCATTCTCCTGTAACTTCATCCCTCTTAGCCCCAAATATTTTCCTAAGCACCTTATTCTCAAACACCCTTAATCTCTGTTCCTCTCTCAAAGTGAGGGTCCAAGTTTGATAACCATAAAGAACAACCGGTAATATAACGTTTTATAAATTCTAACTTTCACATTTTTTGACAGCAGACTGGATCATAAAAGCTTCTCAACCGAATAATAACAGGCATTCCCATATTTATTCTGTGTTTAATTTCCTCCCGAGTATCATTTATATTTGTTACTGTTGCTCCCAGGTATTTGAATTTTTCCACCTCTTCAAAAGATAAATTTCCAATTTTTATATTGCCATTTCATACAATATTCTCGTCACGAAACATAATCATATACTTTGTCTTTTCGGGATTCACTTTCAAACCTATCTCTTTACTTGCTTCAAGTAAAATTTCCGTGTTTTCCCTAATCGTTTGTGGATTTTCTCCTAACATATTTACGTCATCCGCATAGACAAGCAGCTGATGTAACCCGTTCAATTCCAAACCCTCTCTGTTAACCTGGACTTTTCTAACGGCATACTCAAGAGCAAAATTAAAAAGTAAAGGTGATAGTGCATCTCTTTGCTTTAGCCCACAGTGAATTGGAAACACATCTGACAGAAATTGACCTACACGGACTCTGCTGTACGTTTCACTGAGACACATTTTAATTAATCGTACTAGTTTCTTGGGAATACCAAATTCAATAAGAATATCATATAAAACTTCTCTCTTAACCGAGTCATATGCTTTTTTGAAATCTATAAATAACTGATTCTGTAAGTTAAACTTGCATCACACGTGCGGTAAGTAAATAAATCAAATCAACTTTTATTTATGTACTTAAAAGTTACGAACTACCAGTGTCGCGCACCAGTAGGTGCTATGAGCAAATAACAAAATGTCTTATTATATCTGTACTCTTTTTAAATTAATTTATTGGAGTGGGAATTTGTAAGAAAACAGAGATTAATGTAGATAAGACGTAAGCGTGAAAACCATTTCTGACCACTTCCGGTTGTTGCACTGAACGCCACTCGTTGAGTGTAAGAGAAGGCCTTATGGCCTTAACACTGCCAGGCAAACCACCACCTACCTACCTACCTACATACCTACCTACCTACCTACCTACCTACCTACCTACCTACCTACCTACCTATTTATTTATTTATTTATTTATTTATTTATTTATTTATTTATTTATTTATTTATTTATTTATTTATTTATTTATTTATTTATTTATTTATTTATTTATTTATTTATTTATTTATTTATTTATTTTATACTTACTAGAATTTTGGTTTCTTAGCATGTTCTACTCTCTTTTAGGATTTTGAATCCATGTTAGAAATTTATATATAAATCCCACAAGGGTAGGTGCCCTTCAGTAAGGGTTGCCAAAAGACACAGCATACTAAACAAATAAAATAAAAATAAACATTTGCGTTATCACTATTTACGATGTTTATTTTTAAATGGAAGCTGCCCTTGGGAAAGTACTTTTATTCAATAATTATCAGTAACCAAATAGAATATAAGGAAATTTAGGTGTACAGGTGATTACGTAAAATCTGAAGAAAATATTTAATTACGTCTATAGTAATAATTTTCAAAATATTTAAAGGAATTCCAAAAAACTTAAAACATTCAACTGAGACACTTTGGAATTGTTCCCCTTGCTCCGAACAACAGGCCAAATACTTCAATCTGTCCTTGTATATGATAATAATCTCTAAAGTATTGAATTGTAGGGTCATAGATGGTCTTCTTTTCTTCATGTACTGCTACAGGTTGTTCAACTGCAGTTTCAAAGCGCACGGTGGGATCGACGTTAATTGCTCTGTCATTTCTTCTATCAATGGCAATGATGTCAACTCGCCGAGAACTTCCATCTTTTGCGAGGCAGTGGACTTCTTGGGGAACCTCATAGAAGGAAGGAAGACTTTCAGCAATAAGTTCTCGTATTGCATGGTGTCTAGTATTCCGGATGAGAGTCCATGTTGGCAGAATCCCAGGATGTGGGGTAAGGTTTCTATCTCAGTACAATGTCTGCACTGGGAGCCATCCTGGCATGGAACGCACGTTTGACATTTGTCATATCATTTTAATTGCCTCCTTTCACTCGGATAAAGAGAGACCATCCCTTGTTTTTATCCAACGGTTAGCTGGCGTGTATTCCTCAAATAATGCCACACCTCTGCCTTGATATGATTCTTCCTATTACACTCAGCATGGTATAGGTCACAGCTTAAGATACACAAAATTTCATAATTTCACTTCATAGAGAAGAGAGAAATTTATCTGTTCCTTCATAGGCAATCCAAAGAGTGATGCACTGGACTTCCACTAGATGAATTACGATTAAATTTCAGTTATAATCAGACATAGTATTTATTTGTCTAATTTTTGACGAGATCACCCTAAAGCAGGCATATCAATTGATGCCCACAGGAGCAAGCGCGCGCTTTAGAGCCCAGGAGAGCCTGAGCGCTTTACAGCGGAAAGGAAAGACACAGACGAAAGAGGTGGTATATGCCGCTTGGTCGAGCTATATTCAGGGATGGCCAGCACAGATTCAATAGATGAAGGGAAGAGAAATTATTAAAACTGTATCAACGTTAATTTTTAGATTTGCCTGAGAAGTATAAGTGCATTATAAGAATTTAAGTTTTAATTTTAATGCTCATTTTTCACTAATTTAATTTTTTTATTCAAAAGAAATATTTTCTCAACTTTTCGTATAGAAAAGTGAAATCTTCACGTATAGGCCTATGTATTTAGTAGCCTTACAGAATGTTTTCGTAAATCTAATATACCGTATATACGTATTACTGAAGATAGTGTATTGAAATTTTTGAAAATATTCGCATGGAAATTGTTTGTAAGGAAATGAATTAACAAAGCAACTACTGTTACATCATAAGCAAAAGATACGTGCCCATGTGTTGTAAAAATGTGAGCTCTATAGCTTCAGCAGATTTTCGAGAAAATAATTTCATATTCTGATGATACGAAGTTGCTCACAAATATCAGCTTAAAAGCATAATGCGATAAGAGTTTTGTTATGTACGTAATATTAGTTACACTTAAAACATATACAGTACCTAGGTAACTTTGCTTTGTACTGTAGGCAATATTGTTTTGATTAGTTTATTGATTACTTTTGTAAGGCTAAAGATACCATCAATATAAATTCCAACTTATCATATCATAGGCTACTCAATCTCTTTCTTTGGAATATCAATTTCTTTATGAATGATGTGTTTCATCCACTTAATACAGCATAATATTATACTACTATGTAATTTAAATGAATATTCCTTCTTAACTCTCTATTATGTTATTAAGATTTCAAACAGAAGTGCAATATTAAGAAATCAGTGTTAGTTGTTTTGTTTTACAGACAATATACATAATATTAAACAGAAAGAAGCCATATAAAAATAACGACATAAAATTTCACGTTCCATTTGAAGTTTGTGCACCACTGTTTTCTTAATCCAACAGGTTGCTTATACATATACACAACCCTTCCTCTTTCCATACTTAGCGCTTGCTGCCCGCACACGACGTCAAGGTCATAAAAATGCGCTTTCTTTGACATCACTGCTCTAAAGAGACGTTGTTATATCACCCACAAAATGAGGGATGTAAATTTCGAAACGTATACAACAAAATGACCTCTCATATTTGGAATGCATAGTACAGGGAAAGGGGCGGGAGATGTCTGTGGAGAGCGGAGATGGTTTACGTGGCATCCAATAACGGTTGACTTACGTGGATTCGCTCTGGGGTTACATGACATTCGGAGGCGGACGTCGCATCGTGTCGTTCGGCATGCTGCCCTCATGTGATTACGACTGCATCTAGTAGAGGACAAATTAAATTTGCTACGAGGGCAAAGTTTTAGTTACATTTGGTAAAATTCATATTAAAAATAATTCTGAAACATGGACATGGCTGCTTTCAAGAAAAAATATGAAATTATATACCTAAATATGAAACGTGAGCATTCTGCAATAGACAAATAAAAAAGTAGAACTGTTAACGATTTATATCGACTATTTCGTTTATATGATGTCATTCCATTTTCGACCAATGAAGTGTAAAGAAATTTTGAATTCCAGCCAATCACAGTCAAACATCGTGATAATTTCTGCAGCTAGATTTATCGCTATCAATTTATCGCATGGTCGTTCTTTTGTTTAGTCGGTGTCGCCAACTGTTTCCCCGTAAATCGATGAGTGTGAATCCATTAAGATGCAACTACACGGTTAAACTTTTCTCTCAACTTTACACATTCAAGCAATGAATGCAAGATTGATATTTAATATTAATATATTTACGCAGGCTAAGAGGGATGAAGTTACAGGAAAATGGAGAAAGTTACGCAACGCAGAGCTGCACGCATTGTATTCTTCACCTGACATAATTAGGAACATTAAACCCAGACGTTTCAGATGGGCAGCGCATGTAGCACGTATGGGCGAATCCAGAAATGCATATGGAGTGTTAGTTGGGAGGCCAGAGGGAGAAAAGACCTTTGTGGAGGCCGAGACGTAGATGGGAAGATAATATAAAAATGGATTTGAGGGAGGTGGGATATGATGGTAGGGACTGGATTCATCTTGCTCAGGATAGGGACCAATGGCGGGCTTATGTGAGGGCGGCAATAAACCTCCGGGTTTCTTAAAAGCCAGTAAGTATATATATTTACGCAGTGAAGACGACGTTTAAAACGGTGCACCATGTAGACACAAAATCTTCATGCATCTTAATTGAACGTAGACTACCTTTCAAACTTGATTCTTTCAATATTCTTCCCAGACTGCACGCATACGCGATTGGAATATTGAACTGTGTAGATGCAGCTTTAGTTCCGTTACACACTACAGCGAGAATGCGTTTGTCGAGCTATAAAAAATGCTTTTGTATAGCACTGATTGTAACGGTCGAAATAAGACACAGCTGACATTGGTCCTGCTCCCACAGGTAACATAACCTATAATTGTAGCCTATAAAATTTGTATTTTGTGAATGAAATTAAACAGTTAATAGAAAGTCAGATGTTCAAATTTATGTAACATCATCGCATATCAAACCCAAAGACCTTGGATAGTAATAATAAGGTCTTTGATCAAACTGCCTTCCGTATGGCGTAATAAAATTCGTGTTTTATTTAGGCCTATCTATACAGAGATGGCTTCACTGTGTGGCAACATGTCTCGCAGTGAATACATAAGCATTGGTATATAGCTCTCCCCACTGTTTTTGTTAAATGAAAATGTATTTATGTTATAATAATAAGAGAAAAGTGCAGTACATGTAATTAACATTGCTAAACCTATATTTCGCAATTGGCATTACTGAATAATAACATCGAATTTGCAGTAATCGATATTCATCTACAAGTATTTCAACTTCACAATGTCTGAGTAGGTTAAGTATTCATTAATAAACTTATTATTATCATTTTGTGATCGAATTTTAGGGATATATTATTTACAGTACATATTCACGAAATAGTCCTAATAAATGCCACTCGAGGACTGGGATTTCCCAGATAAATCTTAGACCTCTTGTGACATTACTACAGATAATTAAAGACTGATTGATGCACAGGATAGGAAGGGTCGAATATTTCAATGTACCCTCAAAATATTGGCAGAAAACAGTAACCGACTATGAAGTACAATACAAGGAGAGAAGAAGATAACTACACAATTATTATAACGAGCTTTCATTTGAAAACTTCGCAGTTTAAATAATTATTTATTTCAATTAATTTTAATTTACACAAAAAAAAAGTTAATGTTGATACTGAGGAGAAAGTATAAAACCAGTGTCAACTACATTTTAGGTTTCATTCCCTTTTGGAATTTAAAATGGCATCCCTATATTATGTCACTCAAATTTGAAAGAGTACTCAATTGTTTCTACATCTCATTCATTTGTTCTCACATCTTTTGTTTCCAGTCGTCGCCTGGCAACCTGGATTACTCTTATTTTCAGTTGGTTGTAGGATTAAAATACAGTTTATTTGAGGTAATTTCCTATATTTAAATAATGAAATTTTTAAAATTAAACGTTAAAAATGTCCTCCATTGATAGCTAGACAGTATTACAGCCTATTTCGGAACTCCTCTAATAGCACTGTTGTAATACCAAAACAATACATAAATAACTTAAATTCAAACTTTGGCTTTTATTATCCTCTATTCTCTATTAAAACTAAAAAAATAGATTTACATACACAATCATAATACTCCTTAATATTATTCGTAGTTTGTGTTACTACCTCAAATAACCTGTACTCAACTACAGTCCTTGTAGTTTTATTCTCTTCAGTACTAATCAACAAAAACATAAATCCAGGTTGTCAGGCAACGATAGAAAACAGATGATGTGAAACAAATGAATGAGATGTATAAACAATTTAATGATCTTTCAAATTAAAGTATCATAATATAGGGGAGCCATTTTAAATTCCAAATGGGTTAGTGATTTACGGGGAGAAACCTAAAATACAGATAACACTAGTTTTAAACTTCCCCCTCAATGTCTAATTGAAGTGTTTTTGATTAAACTGCATTAAATTGAAATAAATAGTTATTTAAGCTGAGACGTTTTGAAATGATAGGCCTGTATCATTAAAAGTGTACTTTATGGTTTTAGTTGACCTGGCAGAGTTAAGGAATAAAACTTTGATGCAGACAATTCAAATATACCGAATATAGTACACAAAAAAATTGGGTGATTATATTATGTTTATAACAACCATTAATTATTCATGGATATGATAGGTACATTCATATATTTCCAATCAACTGTATTACTAAACGAAAATTGTCGTTTTATAAAGCTTTATTATGTTTAGCAGTATCAAACACCATAACAGAACAATTTGGAGAACGGTCAACCTTCTTCTTATTGTTATTTACAACGCACAAAACAAACCAGTGTCGCCAACAGAGTGTACGGAAAGTCGCCAAAAAGCAGTTGGAAAGTCGCTACATTTCTTATCATCAATAAAGAAAGATTAAATTGTGTCACTATGAGGCGCTAAAAAGGTAGCTAAATCCATATTTAAGCAATATAAAAGTTAAAAGAAATTGTCGTCGAAAAAGAGTTGAAGTCGCTAAATTGGCGACACTGAACAAACCTGTACAACATGGCCCGCGCATCACATACTTCACCTGTTTATGCGATGTTGCCAAGTCCTTTTCACGTGAACTTAGATTGCATTTAAACCTAGGTAATTTGATCGCAGAAAAGTTTTATACAATAGAAGAAGTGTCTGAACTCGGATCACTTTCCGATCTTCGATCAAAGTTGATCTTTAGTCAGGGAGTTTTATACAATTGGGCCTAAAACAGCCACAATGGAGGACAATACTGTTATAGCCAGGCAATTTTCAAAACATAGCGCTTCCACTGACGACTCGCGCATGTTCTAGCATAGAGTTTAATGCTTATTCAATGCTTAATCCCCACTCTAGGCTGACCGGTAGGAGCATTTGGTTTCTGCACAATAAGAAATGTTTGTTGTCGCGCTATGTATTTGAATACAGTTTTAAAATTTTCATTGAGTGAAAATGCTGGTTAAATATTGAATTCGTTTTTTTTTTTAATTTGATTATGTAGTCTTCCATTCTATGTAGTCACCAATTCTCACAAAGTAGAACGTACAGTTTATTAAAACCTTATTTAAAATAGTTGACTCTCAAACTATTCAGTGCTTTCCACTGCACTAACTAATGTTCAGGTAGTTTCACTACTTTACAAAGAGTTAATAAACGCGACACAAAATTCTTTCCTCGTTTCGTTTCGTCTGTCTATACGATTTCATGCTCTTCAAAGCAAGGTAATGGTGTGTACAAATGCACAGCAAGCTTTTATATGAAGTAATGAAGCATATGCACTCCTTTCTACGAGCCTGAAACAGCCACAGAATGTAAGTATGTATAGTATATAGAGGGATGCAGACTGTACAACACAGGGTTCCATACAGTTAGTAACGTTTCTCTTATCTACTATGGACAGTCACTGACGTTCAGGTGGTTGCCATCCTTACATTTCGATATCCAGGAACATCATTTTATTTTTACTTGAATGTTTATTGTACCTGAGTTTTGAATGTACTTCACTCCCACCCCTTCTACTAATGAAGTTCCAACTGTCCTCCACACAGAATCAAGGCTGCATATAGTAAACAGCACTGAGTGAGTATGGTACGTTCCAGAAATATGTTCGCGTTTTCCAGTGACGAAAGAGCTTTCAATATTGAACCATATTTTCGCATAGATACTGTTCGTTTGCCTACGTCGCATCCCGAATTCCCCCACCTGCTTCTGCACGCCCCTCTGTAAAAGCTGGGCTGTCTTAGCTCTTTTCTGAAAACATTAATTTCTGTTAGGAATTGGACGTTTACGTAATATTATACAACTGTTTAAAATAACTTAAATACAAGGGCCTCGTTAAGTAATTAACTGTCACGTGATTTCCTCCCTTTCTACGGTCCTGCGGCATAACCACTTGGACGGACAGTAGATAGCATGTCTGAGTAATTTTATCTGTGCGGGTCGGGCAGAAGTGAAGATTGAATTTACAGTACGTAAGTTACTCTTTTATAGAGTAGGTACAGAATTATTTCCAAATGAGTTACTAGTACGAAGGACGAAACTGGCAATTAGAATTAGATGCAATAGTCTATAGTGCGATAATATGCACAAAAGAACTGAAGCCTGTATCGAAATGAATGGCCACCATTTTCAAAAATGTGTTTAAATATCCATATTATGATTATTTTTCAATTTAACTTCATTCTCTATACTGTACACTAATGTGATGTAGACAGTACAATATACACTGCATAATGAATACGTTCGCATGGAGAACTCAGTTCGTGAGTAAAAACACTTATTCTTAATACAGTACTGCATTTTGATTAAACAAAAACCTAATGAATATTATCGAACTCAAAATTGCGGTACTTCCTAGTTTATGTAAATGGACGAACTACTTTTCTTCCCTCCTATACCCAGTAAAGTGATGTGTTTGTGTTTTACGCCAGTATCATCGAACTCCAGTCGTGGAAGGGGGTAGCGAACGGTGTTTCCGGTTCTCTAAAGTTATAGCTAGGTTAATATTAAAAATGTTAGTAAAAATAAAATGATGTCCCTGTATAATTCACAATTTCAAGCCAGGCAGAGACATAGAATGAATATGAGAAATGTCCGTCTTACATTTTAAGAAAAATCGCTGTAAACTGACGGAAAAGCGAAACAGAAATTTTAATGTGAAACGCATAGTGATATTAAGAGGAAAAGAATGAAGTGCATAACATTTGCTGATAATCAGGCAGCGCATTTTCCTTCCCAAACGCAGTTTCTTCTGGTAGCATGAATTAAAATGTTCGTTCACGATCACTCCTTTAAAATTATATGCTTGGTAATGACTGCATGTACCATTTACTGCACCTACATCATAACGCTAACGCTGTCTGCCTTTATGGTACCAACGACATTTATATAGACTCGCGTCTTTCATACCTTTAAACACTAATATTTAAGTCCTACCATTTTTCCACTGGCTCTCATTATGAAAGGATCACTTTGCAAAGCAATAAGAATCACAAAATCGTTTCTTCTAACATTGACATTTTCTTACAACGCACTTTATTTACAATTATCTGTCAAACGAAGATAATCTCAAACATAGGTCTACATCCCGTGAAACAAACAAAAGGAGGAAGTAATCTCAAACGCATGCAAGGTGTCCCAGAAATATCTGAACAAATAAATTGTGATAGCAGCCATAGAGTAGGGAAATATTTCAGCCAAAACCTCACAATCCTATTTTAAATGTTTCTCATGTTATCTTCCTGTGAATTTGTTGAAGTTCATTAAGTTGTAATAACGAATATTAGACAATCTCTGAAAGGCCGAAAGATGGGAAAGGGTATGAAGGGTATGTTTTATTCGTAGGAAAAGCTATTATGTCTTTCCGCGCGAATGATTTCTACTGTCTCAACAGATAATAGTACATTATGCAACGAGCCTATAATGATAGTAATTAAGAAGCGAGTATGGATATTTATGAAACGAGCGCAAGCGAGTTTCATAATTTTCACACGAGCTTCTTAATTACCATTATAGGCGAGTTTCATACGACTTTTTATGCTCGACCATATTTCTAACTTGAAATTACCGGTATTCAGATGTATACATTTTATTTGTATCTGACAAGATCGGAAGTGACCTTGTTCTAGGTCGTGAATTGTGAGATGTGCGCAGACGCGAAAGTATTGATTTTTTCCGAGGAACAATAATGTCATTGACCTTGACGTAGGCCCGTTAAACTTGATAATATTATAATATTATAACCTTGATTATTGAATTCGACATTGAAAAACGAGGTGACAAATTGAATTTATTTGAATATTATTTACAATTAACGCTAATTATTATAGTAACAGAACATAACCTTCTGCGACAGTATTGGATTTCCAGCCTCCGTGACTTTTCGCTAATTCTCTTTCGATTGCATATCCGAGAATAATCGATACTTGCGGTTTTATAACGGTACAAAGCTGACTTGTCATTGGCTGAACACATGTAAGCTGAGTTATCATTGGCTGAAGACCTGTACTTTAATGAGTAGGTGACATGCATTAAAGGACTGCTACCAGATGTATAATTAGTACATTTCGGCATGGTCGAGCATAAAACATATTATACAAACTCAACCCAAATCAGAGCGATGAGTCAGTGTATGGAGTGCTGTTCTCTGATTCCGCGACAAGTTAAAAGTTGAGGTAGTAAACAATGCCCAATACGTACAATTACCAGTACACCAACACACTGCCTAATTTACAAACATTAACTATGGTCCGAAACAGAAGTCTGCGGAGTAACTTCTCGCATATGGGGGCGGAGTCTATCTGTGCCGGAGTGTATTGCGGGCAGCATCAGTTCGAGGCCGCTAAGGGGTAAGTTGCTCGTGGTAGAAGATAGAGTAGAGTTCAGATAGAAATTATCCCCTCCTGCAAGCGATTGCTCGCTTCATTCAACCAACACCTCCCTCCAGAACAGTCACTGGCCCTAACACTCCCACATACCACATGTGCAGAAGTGTTTTTTCGTCTTTCTCCTCCACAGAAATCCTGGGACGGACCATAGCTGTCGCGTGTCTCCCAGTTGACAGTAGTGACAACGTATATTCAGTTCCTATCGGCTGTGTTGTTCATTCACTGATTTTTAGCAAGGGGGTGTGGAGCGCTCTTCCCACGAGGTAGTGTTTACTTAGTCTGAAGCAAGTCAAGATCCTATCCTATACACCTATCCTGTTACAGGTACTTTATCCCAACCTTACTAATGACAAATAATGTTTATTTGCTAGCTCCAGAACTATTTCAGTTAGAAGATTGAAATCTGTGGTTTTCTGTTTTTTATAATTTATTAAAGATAAATCCAGAACATTTCGTCATTATATTTTGGGACATTCTATATATTGTAAAATCAAATTTTAACAAAGTGAAATTTTTCGCAATCACGACGTTAACAACTTTTGACTGAGACAACACAGCTCAACACGTTTTATAATTTTCTCAAAATTGTCGTGCCAAGTTTGAATTAAACACATATACATGTTAAATTATATGTCACACTGGTTGTCTGATTGCTGTTTGTAAACCTTCGATCTGTAAAATCATTCGTGAGCTGTGCCTGGCCATAAACCGACACAGACAGTAAAACTTGAGTAGATCGTCAGATTAATGGGAAGGAGAAAAGCAGTAGGAAAGGAGAAGAGAGAGGAATGGAGATGGAGATGAAGAGGAGTTGATGAAACCTGAAGCTCGATTTTATTACTGGTAAAAATTTATAGTTGTATCCATACGCAGTATCCTACTCTTAGCTACTCGAAACATGCAGAAAACGTTGTCAGAATCTGCGATCGTTTCATAACCTAACCTCCCCAAATATTTGGCTACATTGAAAAGAATTTACAATAGAAAGAAGTGCCTTATTAATAATATTACCTTCTAAATAAAACATTTCCAAGCAATAAAAGATCATTCTTCACATGGTATGACATTAACAGTAAAGTTTCCTTCATTCATTCATACATTTATAGACACACATCGAAGACCGGAGCGTGACAGAGAATATTGTGGCTATGAAATTCGTGATAAGAGCCGTCAAGGTATGATGATTAGAATGCAGATATTAGAAGCAATAGGCTACCACCAACTCAAATGAGGTAATAGTTAAGGTTCGTTCACAATAAACCGGGAACGGAAACGACAACGACAACGAGAACGGAAATATTGTTAAAATAAATGTATTTAAATGTGAGTATTCACACTAACTGTTGAGAATGCTCACATTTAAATACATTTATTTTAACAATATTTCCGTTCTCGTTGTCGTTTCCGTTCCTGGTTTATTGTGAACCAGCCTTTACTCTTGACCTACAGCATGGAGTTATTGTTCTTTAGTCAACTGTCCAAAGACAGGTCCGAACCTTACAAGTGATACCAACAATACAACACTTATAAAGCAACTAAGCCAGGAGATAATGGGGTAGGGTGGCCAGTTCTTTCCCCCTCCACTGCATACATTGTCGATCAGCTACGTATTGCACTAATCAGACTTCAGACGCATACAAACAAATTGTTCTTCCTCTGACACATATCGTCAGGTGAGATGTACTGCCTGATAATAGATGTACTTATCAGCCAGAACCTCAATCAGAAGCAAACACGTAGTAATTGAAGCTAAATTTCAAGAACACAACAACTATGTGATGTGGGCGACATGTATGGCTTTGATGTGTCTGTTGTATCGTGTTTGAAAATATCTCCCAAATTAGTAAGTGTAAAGGCTCATTCTAGAGCAGCTGGCTACGGACTGGAAGGTCCGGGGTTCGATCCCAGGTGGTGACAGGATTTTTTCTCGTTGCCAAACTTTCAGAACGGCCCCGAGGTTCACTCAGCCTCCTATAAAATTGAGTACCGGGTCTTTCCCGGGAGTAAAAGGCGGTCTGAGCGTGGTGCCGACCACACCACCTCATTCTAGTGCCGAGGTCATAGAAAGCATGGGGCTCTACCTCCATGCCCCCCAAGTGCCTTCATGGCATGTTACGGGGATACCTTTACCTTTTACCTTTTTGCCTAAAGGCTCATTCACAATGAAAATTAAACATAATGTAAGCGTTAATGTAAAAATGTAAACGTTAGGGTAAAATCAAGAAGTCATACCATCATTCACGATGGGAACATAAACATAACAGCAAACATACTTGGTAGCCATGGAAACATAACAAACTCGCCATTTCGTTATATTTTGTTGTATACTTCAGCGCTCCACGATTGTGTACTGTTTGCAAATCACGTAAGCATAAGCATGAAAGTTTGGAGTTCGCAAACTTTTATGTTAACGTCTAACGGTAATGTTAATGTCAGTGTTTATGTGAATCATTGTGAATGATCCCATTTGGTAACCTGGCCGCAAACTTCTGTGTTTATGTTACGGTTATGTTTAATTTTGATTGTGAATGGGCCTTAAAAGTGTAATCAAGATGTATTATTATTATTATTATTATTATTATTATTATTTATTATTATTATTATTATAACACCTCATTTTGTGTAACGTAGCAATGTTAAGAGACTGTGAAAGAAAAAAACTTTGTGTCGTGCCTGTACTAAAATACACAGTATAACAATACTGCTGACCTTTTTAAGTTGTAGGCATGTTAGTAGGTACTGAAAATGATCCAGTTTGCTATTTCATGCATAACTTAGATTAATAAAATGTTCAAATTAGGTACACTTCAATCTACTTCTTTCAATGTAGAAAAATCTGGAAACATTAAAAAGTAAACTGTAAAAATTTCAAATTTACAGCCAGGCTAAATGCTATGTCAAAGTTAAAAAATTCCTTCGGGCTTATCCACGCAAAATAATTACGGCCATTCATTAAGTCGCTTCCTATTTTATGTAAATAAAGAGAGCATTGTTAAAAACACAAATGCAATAACACTAGCTACTCTATGCAAAACAATATATCATTACCACACTGACCGATGTTTTATAATGAATTTACAATCTGAGTGTGTTAAAAAAGCAAATTAACAAATATAATACTATTTACAACGGTCATTAAACGTAATTTAAATTAACTACTCCACTAAATATGTAATCAAATTATATTTTATAAATGTATGTACTGAAAATTATATTCAATGCATAGTACTATCACAGTCTAGTATATACAGTCACGAAGCTCAATACGTAGTAAATATGCATCCATAGATAGTTGTTAACCACTAGGATCACTACTATCGCCTCATTACAGACAATGCGAAATAATACCGGCACAGTCTATTGTTCCTAGCACCCTCACAACTCAAGCTTCGTGACTGTATATATTAGACTGTGATACTACTTAAGTTTCCTTTCAGATGTTTTAAAAATTTTAAAATTTAATAAGCAACAATATTCAATATTAATATGATAGTAACCAGTTTGAGTCTTAAAAACATTCCTGCATATAATAAATGCATCAAAATGTTGAATATCGAATAATTTGTGCGAGTTTGCTAATTAAATTTGCAGGAAAATTCTATAAGCTGTAAAATTTACGAAAATGATAAGTACGACTATGTCTTTGCTTGTACAATTGTTTATGCAAATATTTCTAAGCTGTACGTATGTGGAGCTTCGAAAGCCGTCAAAAGTTGCACTGTTGTAACGTATTTAAATATGAACAAATGAAAGTATTCTACAATATATTAAAAGAGAATGTTTGGACAGTTGAAAGGATTTCCTAAAATGACTCAAGCTTGGCTAAATTTAATTATTTCTTCCTCTACTTCTACTTCAGTTTGTTACAGCTAATAGCGGGGTGCTAAAGGAGTTTGGGCTTCAAAACGAAGCAATTCATATGAAAGTTAGGGTGATAAAATACTGGTTAAAAATTATATTTGAGGATCGGTCGCTTCTACGGTCGATTTGCTAAAAAAGTTCAACAAAGAGAGGGTTGGGAAAAGGGGTGGGTTTATAAACTGCAGAGGGGGCTGCATCATATATGAATGGGATGGGTGTGGGAGAAAGGAGAGAATAACAGGAGGAATGTATGGCGTGATGTGAAGATGCGTTTAATTGACATCGAGAGATCTCATGCTTAACTGGGCGAGGTGTGACTACATAAATTCTTGTAACAAAGACAGCAAAGCAGGTTTAGCGTGGCTAAGATTGGGGGCATGGAAGGGTATAAAAATTGTCAACGAAGGAGGAGAGCGTCTTTGTCCGATTTGCAGAGAAAAGGACTCCTATAAACATATTTTATTGCAGTATGTCGAATTAGAATATGTACGGAGAAAATATCTACCACCCTCGATGCTAAGTCAAGATAGGAGTTCGCTTGCATGCCTTCACCTCATGGGGAATAGAGAATACGAACAAACGATCGGCTTGTTCCTCTTGAAGGCGAGAAAGATTAGAACTTCAGCTGTTGAAGTTTGTGACACGAACTGAGGAAGGTATATGCTATCTAACCCAACTACACACTTTTATGTCTGTTTTAGGTTAGGATATATTATATAATATGTTTTGTGTGCCATTTCCTTTTTAATATGTGTTTTCTTTTAGAGAGTAGTGGATATAATCATAGGTGGGGGGGGGGACTTGTTTTAGGTACAAAGCACGTGCGGTCAGAAGACCCGTGCATTGGATTTTAGAGGTAACTATGATAATATAAAAATCTGTATGTATAATATTACTCAATAAATCCATCTAACTATCTACTAAACAGAACTTGATGAAGTGTATTATCTGATTTAAAGCAATTTTGATATATTCGATTCTACATATGCATACCGTATATATACATATATATATATATATATATATATATATATCACATGTTTCCTTGACATATAAGGCGTTCTGTAACACAAGGGCGAGCCCGCCAATACATACCTACAACTTAAGTCTGGCAGATGCTGGCGGGCTCTCCCTTGCTACATCGAAATTATCATTGTTTGTAAGGTTGGATAAACTGCGTAGTCGGTGACAGGTTCATAATATTCATATTACTCAGTACGAGAAGGGCGAATACGCCACTCCACCTGAAGGCGCGCGGCATTCATTGTCTCAGTGTTGTTGTAACCACACAGACGAGTACAACCGTAGTGAGGAATTACGTGTATTTATGGACATTGTAATAGCTTAGTATGAGTAATAGTGACAGTGATAGTCAACCAGGCATATCTGGTTATTGTAGGAAACGTCAGAGACATGTCGAAAAATGGATAAACGTACAAGCAAAGATTAAAAGCAACAACGGTGAATCGTACATTAGTACGAATAACATCTCGACATGT
Organism: Periplaneta americana; assembly: GCF_040183065.1. Taxonomy (NCBI): domain Eukaryota; kingdom Metazoa; phylum Arthropoda; class Insecta; order Blattodea; family Blattidae; genus Periplaneta; species Periplaneta americana. The sequence continues at coordinate 138,350,201 of NC_091130.1, forward strand.
GCAAGCTCACGGTATAGGCCCGCCATGTACCTGTGGGTGCTTCAAAGCATTAGGTGTGGAGAAAATACAACCTGTATTTCGTAATTTCTGGTAGTTGGGTGATTATGACCTCCAGAATGCCTATATTTCTAAGCTCGTAACCAGTGTTGATGTGAACAGATGTCACATTAAGAACAGGCCGACCTCTCTCAGCTGGTTTTGCCAAAGAGGTATTATGTCTCACCAATAAAGTTCACTTCTGATGAAGTAAAGGATCTGAAAGCTCAGAACGTTTCTGCATGACGTGATCAGCAACCAAACCGTGTAACTAGCAGTGACCAACTCAGAGGAACATCTTTATGAAGATGATGTAAAGGATTATTAGCACAACTGTTCCCAGAACAAGTGAGACCACTTTTCATAGGAAGGGTATTAACATGACAGGCATCTACTTATTTTTGTTTATTTCAGACACTTTGTAAATGTCACATCACAGTGCGATTAAGTGTTTTTATTATTATTATTATTATTATTATTATATTATTATTATTATTATTATTATTATTATTATTATTATTATTATTATTATTTCCAATTCACTGTGGGCTAATGCAAGGAGATGCACTATCACCTTTACTTTTTAACTTTGCTATAGAGTATGCCATTAGGAAAGTCCAGGATAACAGAGAGGGCTTGAATTGAACGGGTTACATCAGCTGCTTGTCTATGCGGATGACGTGAATATGTTAGGAGAAAATCCACAAACGATTAGGGAAAACACGGGAATTTTACTGGAAGCAAGTAAAGAGATAGATTTGGAAGTAAATCCCGAAACGACAAAGTATATGATTATCTCTCATGACGAGAATATTGTACAAAATGGAAATACAAAAATTGGAAATTTATCTTTTGAAGAGGTGGAGAAGTTCAAATATAACCAATATAAATGATACCCGAGAGGAAATTAAACTCAGAATAAATATGGGAAATTCCTGTTATTATTCGGTTGAGAAGCTTTTATCATCCAGTCTGCTGTCAAAAATTCTGAAAGTTAGAATTTATAAAACAGTTATATTACCGGTTGTTCTTTATGGTTGTGAAACTTGGACTCTCTCTTTGATAGAGGAACATAGGTTAAGGGTGTTTGAGAATAAGGTGCTTAGGAAAATATTTGGGGGTAAAAGGGATGAAGTTACAGGAGAATGGAGAAAGTTACACAACCCAGAACTGCACGCATTGTATTCTACATCTGACATAAGTAGGAACGTTAAATCCAGACGTTTGAGATGGGCAGGGCATGTAGCACGTATGGGCGAATCCAGAAATGCATATAGAGTTTTAGTTGGGAGGCCGGATGGAAAAAGACCGTTAGGGAGGCCGAGACGTAGTTGGGAAGATAATATTAAAATGGGTTTGAGGGAGGTGGGATATGATGATAAAGAATGATTAATTTGCTCAGGATAGGGACCAATGGCGGGCTTATGTGAGGGCGGCAATAAACCTCCGGGTTCCTTAAGAGCCAGTAAGTAAGTATTATTATTATTATTATTATTTTATTATTATTATCATTATTACTATTATTATTATTATTATCATTATTATTATTATTATTATTATTATTATTATTATTATTATTATTATTATTTATGTCTCCCTCTATTGAGTTAATTCTACGCCATTTGCTTTTTCTAATATACTGCTTTCAAATGATTCCCATAATATAGAAGAATTCATAATGTCATCAATGATCACTATTAAGTTGGAAAATTAAATTGGACATTTAATTGCAATTTTCAATAAAGGTATTCGTTTTTCAGTGTAAAATGTAATTATTATTTACAGATGTGTCCTTGGCGGCTTCGCCCTTATCTCTTTTACAGGTAAAATACTTTTGTGCGAGATCGTGCGTATTTGCTTGTTTTCCGCACAGAACCAATACGCGGTAAGTGTGAAATACCACATTGAGTATTCCCAACGTAACACACATAACAATTTCCCTCTTCTTACAGCTTAAGCGCGACATTCATTTTACTGCTTTAGGCTTTTAACATATTATTTTTAGAGACGTTTAACATAGGCCTAGTAATAATTATAAATTGGAAACTTACCACTGCAATTTCACCTAAATTGCACTGTTAATTATTGTTTTGAAGTATTTGCAAAAATTAAGTAAAGTCTACTACTCCACGAAAGCTATTGTATTCCTGATACAAGTAACATTAAGGAAGCCGTGAAAAAATCAACAAGACTCCAGATGCCGATGTTATTACTGCAATATGTTATATAAATAATATTGTTAAAATATTAAAATGAAAAATAAATCATTACATAATCTTACCGTTTGTTTTAAGTTCGCATTTATAGACTGGGGGGGAAAAAAAGACAGACATATATCACGGCCTGCTGGAGTAGAGATATTTTTGTTTCCTAAAGTTGCCGTCATTAAACAGAAACCAAGATGGAGATTTCATTGCAACTAATTAGAAATTCGTCTTTCAGGTATGTAATAAACGATATTCGCACAAAATAATGTACGATACACGAGCGGTATGTTTGTTTTCATTTTCTCGGAAATTAAAAAAGCTCAACTACGTTTCGCTTTTTCAATCTTTTCCTCGAACATGTAAACGTGAACATACCGCTCTTGTAACATATATTACTATGAACATCGATTATCTCTAAAGGTACATTTGGCGGGTTCGCCCTTCCCTTACGGAACGCCTCATAATGGATTATAAAGGTAGTCAGAGGTTGACGAAAAGACTAGTCCCTGTTATTCTGTGTTATGTAGATGGCTCTGTTTGAATAATATTCTGTCTAGACATGTATAATTTACATAATGAGATAACAAAAGAGATATCCGATTTCGCATTGCATTCAAAATTTAATATTACGAAATATGCATACGGATATAAAAATAATATTCAGCATAAACAACTAGACAACAAAGGAAACATCAGACAGGGCTGTCCATTTTCACCAACATTTATTTAATAGATATCTACATTAATTTCAAAACAGAACAAAATTTACCACACTGGTCTGACATTACAGAACACAAGAAAATGAATATTCTCTTGTTGATATACTCGTATAATACGTATTTCCCCGCATTGAGAAAGGACAACCGTTCAGGGATTCGTTGTGAACAAAAATGGAGTTTCACTACTACTTGCAATCCTCTATTTGCAATATAAACTCCCTTAAATTAACGTACTTTACACACTGTCATTCTATACTCAAATATTGATATTATGCTGGGATTACTCACCTGAAGCTAATCATAATGTCGGTTTACAAGCAAAGCACATTAAGTGAAAAATATTACTTTTGAAAAAAAAAAGCGTATATAATGTACATAACGTACGTGTATGAACTTGGCGTTGAAAAATTAAATACACATAAAGAGATAACTTACTAAAAATAATATTTTGATGATTAAGTTTTCATCTTGGATCTTACGTACACTACTTTTAACACTTAAATATAAATGACTGATTAAATGGCAAACTTACTAGTTTCAATCATATAAGCACGTGTGGCTTACAGCTGTTTCGGTGTATACTGTACACCATCATCAGAGCCTATTAGATCTCGGCGTCATCTCGACTTCGCTGCCTGTTGTAGCGGTACGTTTGTGTGTTGAAAAGTGGAGTCAAATAGTGTGTTCTGAAATTGATCTGTGTGTTGAGAATTTGATTAGGGTGTGCTTTAGTGTGTTTGTATATTTCATATTGTTCTAGTGTGTTGAGCTTTTGGTTTTTGGGTTGTATGTGTAGGATTTCTATGTCTGTATTTATGTTATGGCATGTATGGTTAGCATTAGTTATGTGTTGGGCATATGTAGATGTATTGTGTCCTCTGGTTATTGCTTTAATGTGTTCTTTGTATCGAGTTTGGAATGATCTGCCTGTCTGTCCAATGTAAAAACTGTCGCAACTATTGCATGTGAGTTTGTATACATCTGTGTGGTCGTATTTATTTATTTGTGTTGTTTGTGTGTTGAGATGTCTTTGTAGTGTGTTTTCTGTTCTGTATGCTATGTTGTATTTCTGTTTTCTGAATGAAGATGCGATCTTATGTGTGCTTTTGTTTTCGTATGTTAGTGTGATGTATGTCTTGTGTTCTTGTGTTTGTGTTTTGTTATGTGTGTTCCTGTGTTTGTTGAGTTTTTGTTTTGTCTTCCTTATGATGTTGTCTATTATTTTTGGGTTGTAACCGTTTTCTTGTGCTACGTATTTGATTGTGTTCACTTCTTCATTGTAGTGTTGTTGGCTCATGTGTATGTTGAGTAATCTGTGTACCATTGTCCTGAAAGCAGCATGTTTGTATTATATGGGGTGGTTAGATGTGTTGTGTATGTGTGTGGTGGTGGTGGTTGATTTTCTGTATTTTTGAAGGTGTGTTTGTTGTCAACTTTTGTTATGGTGATGTCTAGGAAATTTATGGAGTTATTGTTTTCAAGTTCCAATGTGTATTGGAGTTTTGGGTGTATTTTGTTTATGTATGGGTGTAGTTCGTACATTTGTCGTTTGTTTCCTTTGTATAGTCTAGTATGAGTATATCATCTACGTATCTGTACCAGTATATTATGTTGTCTGCATATTTGTTGTGGTCATTGTTGTGTATGTATATTTGTTCTATGTTGTGTAAAAATATAGATCACCATTTAATCAATTATTTATATTCAAGTGTTAAAAGTAGTGTACGAAAGATTCAACATGAAAATAATATTTTGAGGGTTAAGTTTTGTTAAGGGCTTTCAAAACGCCTTTTTCTTAGAGGTAATATTTTTGACTTAATGAGTTTTACTTGTAAGTCGACGATATTTTTGTTTTACAAAAGAAAAAACTTAAGAATAATCTCAGATCTGCGTAAATGAAGGACATCGTCTAAAAATACTTCCCAAATTTAGAAATGTTGGCCTAACTTTGTGAGTAGGTCTACATTCTTTCCCTGACGTTGTTTTATGTTAAAAACTAAGATAAGTACATTCTAATGAAAACATTCATATTTTAATACAAATCACAACTCAGATCCCCATATATCATCTGTTAGTTTCAGCTGTTATAAAAAAGAGTTCGCTATGTATGTATTACAGTCCTCAATGAACTTCCTAATTGTCTTAAAGCATTGAAGAGCCAAGAAAACTATCTACACAAGATTTAACTAAATTTGTCCGTACGCATATCTTCTACTCTAGTGATAATTTTTTATGCTTGCAAACTGAATTACTCTCGTTGCTATATAGATGGTGAAAGTGAAATAATTGAAAGGAACGATAAGGTACACTTAAATTAATAGAAAACCTATAATACGTTTTGTGATTAAATGCGCGGTTAATTAGAAAACTTAGTTGAAAGTTTCAGCAGTCTGGCAACACCGCCGCTAACACAGTTCCCTTTCTTCTCGTAATACAGATGTAAGAGATCAACGAACTCATATGTCACGCTACGCGAACCTCCCTCTCTGACTACAACGTTGATATATGGTTCCATCATTCACTGTCTGAAACTAGTGGTTTTTAGTTTAAATTCACACGAAAACCGTTCAAGCTATTGAAATACGACAGAAGGATAAATGATTCTTTACTAGATTTTCTATCGCTTCCAAGACGTTAAGTCCATTGCAAACATGTCCATATGACTTACGTCCTCTAATATTTTTGTCCACTTTCATTTATGTCCACATTTTATGTGCGTTCGTTTTTTTGGCTCCATGATTGTTATGTCCACTTTTATTGAAGTCCACTTTTATTTATGACCACTTTTTTAATGTCCACTTTTATTCACTTGTCACTATATCTTGTCACTAGAAAGTTATTGAAATTTATATTTTCCCCGCCATTCATAAAATATTTTGATATGATACCTCTTGCACAAAAGGAGAGATCTATAACTGAAACTCGATTAATTTCAATTTCAATTTCGATTTTATTTATTTCAAATATACAGAATAAAGAAATATAATTACAAAACAAACAAAGAGAAATACAAATAAAATAATACAAGCAATATAAAAAGAAGATACAGTAGTACTAACAAAATTTGAGACCGAATGAGCAGCGCTCGTGTTCGGTCGCAGTTCAGATATAATATTAAAATAAAATATAATAATATAAATAAATAAGTAAAATAAAATAGGAACTAAAATATAATTACAGCGGCAATGGAATTATATAATATAATATTAACACTATAGAAGAATAATATCGCACGTGAAAATATATATTTCAAAATTATAGAATACAAATATAATATAGGTTGATTAATTCATACACATAGGCTATAAATTTATTTAATCAAATTGAAGATATTAACACGTTTCTAATTTTCCTGTTATATGTTAGTGGGTTACATGTTAGAAGTTCTGGGTGTAATTTAGTTAAAGCATTGTAACAACCGAGGGCCAAAATTTATGCTATGCTTTAGACCAGCAGATGTGAGACATTTAGGTTCTACTAATGTTGAATTAATATTTCGTCTTTTGTCATAATTGTGTGTCTGTAATACAAACTTATTACGATTTTTATGATAAAATTTTAACAGCGTATACTTATAAATTTGTTCAATATTAAATACATTAAATTCAGAATAAATTAATTTAGTTGGATAATCGAAACGTTTCTTCAAACAAATTTTAATTATTCGTTTTTGTAGTAAATTTAACGGACTAAGATTAATTTTTGTACTTCCACCCCAAACAATTATACCATATTGAATGATAGACTGAATAATGGCCAAATAAACATTTCGTAAAACTCTAATGGGTAAGTAGCATCGAAGATTAACGAATTTATCAATTGTTTTACGAAGCCTCTTACAAAGATAAGTAATGTGATGAGGCCATTTTAAATTCTGATCAGTAATGATAACCAGATATTTGACATACGTGGCTTCTTTCAAAGGTGGACATTTACAACTTTTGGGATCTAATCAATTTTCACTGTGTATTATTAGTCTATATTTATCGCTAAATTTTAAATTTTGAACACTGGCAGCTGTTAACGAAAAAGGAACTAAAGTTGATTTAGATATATTTAAAGAAAGGAAGTTGGAATTAAGCCATTTTTTAACAATGTTAGCACCTATATTAGCATTTCTATATGCTTCCTGCCAAGAAAAACCACTGAAAATAACTACTGTATCATCCGCATATGAATATATAGATCCATTAAATTTTTCTAAATTTATATTTAGCAGATCATAAACATATATTAGAAATAAAATAGGTCCCAAAATTGTTCCTTGCGGTACACCTATATCAATATATTTGTATTCACTAAATTGATCTTCAATTTTGGTAATTTGCCTTCTGTTACTAAAATATGATTGGAATAATTTTAAAACTATACCTCTAACTCCAATAGTATGTAGTTTGTCCAAAAGTAAATTATGATTGATAGTGTCAAAAGCTTTCCGTAGATCCAAGAAAATACCCAAACATTTGTTTCCGATATCTAGTTCATTGATAATTTTTCCAGTAACATTAGTAAGAGCATCATCAGTAGAAATATTATTGCGGAAACCAAACTGATAATATATATATATTTCAGTATTATTTGTATTTATCCTGGTAATAATGAACAGTTTGACTCGTAGACTTTTTCTTTTTTCAGCATTAACTTCCCATGATTTTACGAGAAGATTCGAAGAGAACGGCAGTTACGTAGACTTTCAGCTCCCCCCTACTACCATTAATGCACAACACAATGTTAATACGGCGGTTGCTGTCGTCTGCGATACAACGAACTTTTCTGTTGATTTTCAAGTTTGGCATTTTTTCCGGTTATTATATGCTTATTTAAGTTGTGTTAACTCTCGCTAGTGGTTTTATATTTTATTTTATCCGTCTTAGTATTTATTTTATTATTGTAAATATTTTTTTTTATCACTATTATTATTATTATTATTATTGTTATTATTATTATTATTATTATTATTATTATTATTATTATTATTATTATTATTAATGAATTATTTTGTATTACAATCTTTGTATCATTTCTGTCACGATTATTCTATTATTATTATTATTATTATTATTATTTTATTATTATTATTATTATTATTATTATTTTTATTATTAGTATTATTATTCTTACTATTATTTATATCATCAGCATTATTATTTGAACCCTGTAAAATATATGTAGACTACTGGACTGTACCCGAGCACGAGCATTATGCTCATTTCGGGTATCTATTCATATGTATTCAATTTTAATACTGGATCAACAGTATTTTTAGCTTCCTGTTTCATTGTTCATTGAAATTATGGAAACGACTACCTTCTTTCCTCTATAGAGTGCATTGAGTCACAACCATGGATGAAGTAAAATTGATCCAGTCTAAAAAAGAAAAATCTTTGCTATTATAAAGTTTTTGTTGTCATCATCATTCATACAGCAGTAATGGGCAAAAGGGATACTGGAGATGTGAAAAGAGAGATGTGCTTGGCGGGCATTTGAATGTGCAACACCCTATTGAAAGACCGTACCTACAAAATTTAAATCGAGTAGAAGAGATTGTTCGGAATTACAACCACTACAACGAAGAAGTAGACCTGCACACCAGAACTTACCTCAAAGCTATTAGTTATCTGAAGCTGTATGAAGATGAACAGGCAGAAGACATTGAGTAGAGATTTGAAGTAAATTTGTAGATGAACATAATAAAGTGGACGTAAAAATGTGGACATAAAATTTGTGCAATTGGGCTAAAATAAAGTGGGCATATACTTCATTGGACATATATTTATGTACATAGTGTAATGGACTTTTCTTTAATGGACATAATAAAATGGACATTAAAATTATGGACATTATAATGAGGACCTAACGTCTGTGTTTATTTCTATCGATATGGAAAAAAACCACAATCCTATCCGCAATAGTTACCGAATAAGAGGGCGTTAAACATTTGGTAAAAAAAAAAACATTTTCTTCTGACAAAACTATTAACTTTCCACCAATGTGGTGCTGCAATTTTTGTTACATACAACATGAGTTATTCTCTCTGAAAATCTGCAAGGTTTCAGTTCTACCCTGTATTGTATTATATTTTTATGTAACTCTCGATTTGTTCCATATTTCAAAAGGAACAATGGTAATGTAAGATATGTGGAATATAATAAATGAAATGAAAAATATCCATAAATGTGTAACCTTATAAAATTTCCCTCCCTTCTTTGACGACTTCGAGAGAAATAACTTGTGGGATTTCTTTATAATTCAGAGCTAGAAGATGCAACTTATAGTCTAATGGAGTCTCAACTTAGTGCCGTTATCATTCGTATCTGAAATACTTAGCAGAAGTTGGGTGTCCGGCTTAAACAGAAGTCAGAGAAATGGAAAAGTTTATGTATTATGCATCTTGACGTCGAGAGGCAACATTCCTGCAGCTCCTGTAACTTCGCAATTCCTCGTACAGAAGACCACGACCTAATTAATCTGAGTGAAGTTCCTTTCTTAATGATAATTACGTAAAGAAGGCTTTACAGATATCTTGTTTTTATCCTGTACTTCTCTTGCAGCCAGTTTGGGAAGTTAATACATAATTCAGCACAGGAAAGATTTTAACGATATTATAAATCTGATATGAGAAGACAGAATTATGTTGCTAGAGAGAGCAGAATAAAATTTCGTATAACTTTAATTTCTCACGTATCACAGTTACGGCTAGGGTTCTTACGTAAAGAAATATTTTATTTGCACTGTAATAGAAACTCGTAATTGTGTTTTAAGTTTCGGACAATGTCACCTGAGCATATACTTTAAATTGTATTTCACATAAAACCACGTATTCATTCATTCATTTATTTGTTTATTTTGCTAATAATTTTAACATAAAAATAATATAAAGAGAAAAATCTTTAGCTCACCCCTGAAAGAGCAGAACTTGTGCTCAGAGGCGGATTCCTGATTTGAAATTAAGAAGTATATAATACAATTTGTCTTATGTCTACTACGCAATAAGAATATATAAATTTAAATTTACAATTTTTAATTATTTATAAAATCCATACATAACTTATTAAATTGAATACTAGAACTATTAGAATTGACAAGATTAGAACATTTAACTCAGATATGCCGTAAAAGACATGTACGAAACTTAAATGTTGCAAAAAAAATTGATTTTCAAAATAGGTTCCAAATTTTTATTAAATTTGAATAATTCAAAAACCAACCATCTCATCATAATGAAATTTATATATATATATATATATATATATCAGAGATGACGAAATAACACTCATCAAACTTAAATTTTGTAAAAGAGATGGATTTTGAAAATAGGTTTTGCAATTTTTTTTCTTAAATTTGAATAACTAAAAAACAACTCATCTCTTCATACTAAAATTTATATATATATATATATATATATATATATATATATAAGATATGTCGCAAAAACACACGCATGAAACTCGAATTTTGTAAAAGAGATTTTAAAAATAGGTTATGCAATTTTTTTTCTTAAAATTCGGGCGAAGGCCACTCGTCTCTTCATATGCATGGAACTCAAATTTTGTAAAAGAGATTTGAAAAATAGGTTATGCAATTTTTTTCTTAAAATTCGGGCGAAAACCACTCGTGTCTTCAAATGCCTGGAACTCAAATTTTGTAAAGAGATTTTTAAAATAGGTTATGCAGTTTTTTTCTTAAAATTCGGGCGAAAGCCACTCGTCTCTTCATATGCATGGAACTCAAATTTTGTAAAAGAGATTTTAAAAGTAGGTAATGCAATTTTTTCTTAAAATTCGGGCGAAAACCACTCGTGTCTTCAAATGCATGGAACTCAATTTTTGTAGAGATTTTAAAAATAGGTTATGCAATTTTTTTCTTAAAATTCGGGCGAAAACCACTAGTCTATTCATATGCATGGAACTCAAATTTTGTAAAAGAGATTTTGAAAATACTGTAGGTTATGCAATTTTTTTCTCAAATTTGAGTAACTCAAAAATTACTCATTTCTTCACGCTAAAATTTATATACATATAAAGAGATGTCGCACAAAAAGACACGCATGAAAACCGAATTTTGTAAAGGAGATTTTAAAAATAGGTTATGCAATTTTTTTCTTAAAATTCGGGCGAAAACCACTCTTCTCTTCATATACATGGAACTCAAATTTTGTAAAAGAGATTTGAAAAATAGGATTTGCAATTTTTTTCTTAAAATTCGGGCGAAAACCATTCGTCTCTTCATATGCCTGGAACTCAAATTTTGTAAAAGAGGTTTTGAAAATACTGTAGGTTATGTAATTTTTTTCTTAAATTTGAGTAATTCAAAAACTATATCAGAGATGCTGAAAAAAAAAGAAACGCGTGGAACTCAAATTTTGTAAAAGAGATTTTGAAAATACTATAGGTTTTGCAATTTTTTTCTTAAATTTGAATAACTCAAAAATCTCTCGTGTCTTCATACTAAAATTTATATATATATATATATATATATATATATATATATATCAGAGATGCCGCAAAAAAGACACGCTTGAACTCAAATTTTGTGAAAGAGATTTTGAAAATACAGTAGATCATGCAATTTATAAAAATTTGAATAACTTAGAAACCACTCACTGCATGATAATAAAATTTATATAGCCTATGCAACAATACGTATAGCAAGGAAATAAAATAAACACTGTAGTTTCTACCTTAAAGATAGTAGAAAATATAACTTTCACCCATCACACCTCTTATGTAAATTAGTCATATTAAGCTGGAGATAAACTATATCATTGTTAGAAAATATTGAAATTCTATATTATTTTCGAAGTCCTCAGTTTAAATACGACGCTGTAATTCAGGTTAATTCTGATAACCGGCGTTCTCGTAAAATTCTGTGCTTCCACCGATCAATAAATTCATTCACGGAAACCAGTACTGTAAAATGTGGAGCATGAGTATCAAGGTCACCACAAGACGGATGAGCTGCCGGCATCGGTCACTTACCCCAGTGCGCCCCAACAGCAAAGCATCCATCTCGCTTTCGGGGGTTGGGTTGACCACAGCGGCGGGCCCAGAAGGGTTCACACCCCCAACTTTTACGACGACGTCCGTCATCTTCCTGGTTAGTGGCTGAACCTCCCGATCGTTATGAAGCTGATGAAAATTAATTTATCTCGAAGTATGATTCCTTCTTCAAATTGTAGACAACTACTTTATTTTAGTAAACTTCATGTTAACTCAACTGAATTTCACACTTTTATACGGAACACTAGATGTGAAACACTATCTTACACTGACTTGAACGATGAGAGTAGTTTGAGGTTGTTTTCACTGCAGATTTCAAATAATATTTTATTAACCCAATTTAAAAACAGATATTTTCATTATTCTCACACGAAAAATTAGTATAACTTCCACACTTAAAGCATATACAGCTGATAAGAATTCACCTGCATAATCACTTTGTTTTTACTGCAATTTATTAGTAAACCGAATATCAATTAAACATATAAAGCAGCAAATGTCTAACGGTGCCATTTATTTCAGAGACAAATACTAAATTATTAACAGATGTAAGTTGCTAACGAATGGTTTTACTGTGTTACCTTGAACCAAGTAAACAAAGCACTAAAACAGTTCTTGAAATGCGATTCCTTCACATTTTTACGATCACTGAAACTGACCTCTAGACAATCACATCAATGTTTTCATTTCTAAATTTCTCAACACTCCACACTTACAGATTTAAAAGAAAATCACAGCTAATCTTCCATTTCATAATGGAATTGAACATTTTTAATACGAAATCCAACACCCGAGGCACTGTGTTTCGAAACTAAACTTCAAACAAATCCTTTCTCTTGAAATGAACTTGATATCTTCATTTCCATTGGCCGTAATATTAGATGATAAATCCTTTGGCGGAAGTAAGTTTTGTTGAAGGTAACACATCCAAGTGTACCAAGTGGCACGCATGGGTAGGTCAAGGGGTGAAATGACTACGAATGCTCATGACGTCGACAAGTACGCGTAACAAAGGGAAGATCATTGTGACTTTAGCGCAGGTTGAGGACCACACGTCTTGAGGCGGTGTCGCGCGCACCTGTTGAATGCGACGTCGACGCGGATCGGCTCGTGTCGGGAGTCGAATTCTGGAAGTCTGCTTATTAACATGTGACCACGTCTTGTGGCAGAAGCGACGCGCATAGACGCGCCGCCAGCACCCCGACAGTCTTGACGACACCCGCTCGCTGGCGAACTCGCGTGCTGGGGCCAGTGCTGCCAACCTACGTACGCATTATTCACTGCCGCAGTCCGCTAATTACGCTGTGAATTAATTTGTGGCTGAGAATTTTAAAGCTCGGGATTGAGGCGAATAAAACTTCATGAGCAATGAGCAGAAACGATCGCTCGAAGGGTAGAGTTCAGGTTCACAGTAGGGAGATTGCGAGTTCGAACCTCGTTACGACGGAATTGTCGGTTTTTCTACAGTCTCTAAACAAACGATTACAAAGGATCCCGTCAGAAAGAAGGAAAAAAGGACGACCAGAGAAGATTTGGATGCTAGAGGATTAGAGCCAGACCAATGCATGAACAGAGAGGAGTGGCGTTTGCTTTCCGGAAGACGGCGACAACTGTTATGACACCGGAATAATTATTACTATTACTTACTTACTTTTAAGGAACTCGGAGGTTCAATGCCGTCCTCACATAAGCCCGCCATTGGTCCCTATCTTGAGCAAGAATAATCCAGTCTCTATCATCATATCCCACCTCCCTCAAATCCATTTTAATAGTATCCTCCCATTTACGTCTCGGCCTCCCCAAAGGTCTCTTTCCCCCCAGCCTCCCACCTAATACTCTATATGCATTTCTGGATTCGCCCATACGTGCTACATGCCCTGCCCATCTCAAACCTCTGGATATAATGTTCCTAATTATGTCAGGTGAAGAATACAATGCGTGCAGTTCTGTGTTGTGTAACTTTCTCCATTCTCTTGTAACTTCATCCCTCTTAGCCCCAAATATTTTCCTAAGCACCTTATTTTCAAACACCCTTAACCTATGTTCCTCTATCAAAGTGAGAGTCCAAGTTTCACAACCCTAAACAACAACAGGTAACTTAGGCCCCTAATATAACTGTTTTATATATTCTAAATTTCAGATTTTTTTACAGCAGACTGGATGATAAAAGCTTCTCAACCGAATAACAACAGGCATTTCCCATATTTATTCTGTGTTTAATTTCCTCCCGAGTATCATTTTTATTTGTTACTGTTGCTCCCAGGTATTTGAATTTTTCCACCTCTTCAAAAGATAAATTTCCAATTTTTATATTTCCATTTCATACAATATTCTGGTCATGAGACATAATCATATACTTTGTCTTTTCGGGATTTACTTCCAAACCTATCTCTTTACTTGCTTCAAGTAAAATTTCCGTGTTTTCCCTAATCGTTTGTGCATTTTCTCCTAACATATTCACGTCATCCGCATAGACAAGCAGCTGATGTAGCCCGTTCAATTCGAATTCCTCTTCAGCTAACAACGCCATATCAGCAGCAAATCTTATGCACTTTATTCTTCTTCCTCCTACTATCACTCCTCCTGTGTTCTGAAAACAGTTCTTTACTAAATCCTCCATGTAGATGTTGAACAGAGTATGTGATAAAGGATATCCTTGACGTACTCTTCTCCCAATTTCACTTTCTTCCAACATTTCTTCTCCTTTCCTGACTTTCACTCATTGTTTCATATAAATATTACTAAACAGTCTCCTCTCTTTCCAATCCACATCAATTTTCTTTAGGATCTCCATCAGTTTAATCCAATCCACTCTGTCAAAAGCCACAAATCTAGGTCTACAAATACTACATACACTTCTTTATTTTTCTCTAGGTATCTTTTGCCGATTGTCCAATTGCATCTCTCGATCTTTTATGATGCTGAAACCAAACTGTTGTATTATCATCCCTATTATTATATTACATTATTTATTACGCGAAATGTGTACAGTTGTACGGTTTGGTTCATTAATATTGCAGCTGTGTCACGAGGTCCCGTTTCCCAGCAATGTAGACCCCAAATAGCTGTTGCTCTTAACCGGGCATCAAGCTACAGGTGGTCCGGCGTCGAGATTGTTTTGTTTGGTTCCCCTCAATATTTCGACAATACGTGCAGCTTCTGTCCCTAGCTTACAACGCGTTGTAAAACAGAAACGTTTGGAAGTTAATTACACAGGCCTGCAAAATTAAGGGTCATAACATTTTTTTTTTAAATATATGCTACGTTTACAGTTTCCTGGGGTACTGAATACAAAACTGAGCTCAGATTTCCTCTATCATGTACCATTTTTCCACAACATTCATTGGCACTTTTAGCAGTGTGAAAATAGATTTTTGAATTTTATATGGAAAATTAATGAAGTTAAACATGTCCTGTGGCAAATATTAAAGCTATCGCCATATTAGATCGTCATAATTAACAACTGATATTTAGTCAAATACTTTGTACCGCCCATTTTCTCTTCATGGTGAAGTTTCGTTTGCTGATTTTGTTTTTGAGTGAGGTTCAAGAGATGTTCTTTGTGATCAGTGAGTGTTTTTGTTCCCAATGACTGCTTCTTGCTTTTCTGTCCCATACACAGAGGAAATATGGAAACTTAGTATACCCGGTACCCAGCCTGCTGACCAAGAAGCACGCAAAACTCTCTCAGATCTACACGCACCATACAGTTATGATCTTTATATTTTATCTGTAGTAATGTCAGTAGAGGTCTGAGATTTATCTGGGAAATCTCAGACCTCGAGTGATATTTATTAGGACTATTCCGTGAATAAAATAAAAACTAGTGGCTTGTGCAGCAAATGCTGCTGCAAACTAAGTTCGTTAAACGTTCAAATAAAAATGTTTCAGATTTATTTTCAATGAAGAATACTTGTCTTTTTGATAGTTATTTGATTCCGTAATAATGAAACATACTCCCTCTGAATGGATTATGTTAGGCCAAATACTTTTTCTTGAACCTATCCAACTTCAGTTTTTGAGTTTCAACGCGAAAACGCAAGTATCAATGTCAGGACGATAGCAGTAGCTACTTCAGGTCATTGTGGATTGTAGGCGAAAGTTTAAAAAAAATGTCAGGTTTGCTAAGCTTTCGAACAATAGCATTTTCGTATAGCTGCTGCATGTAGAACTTGAAATGTAGAGCGTAAAATCATTTTATCCTACTAAGAGATATTGCTGAAATAATCTGGAGACTACAAAATTTTCTAGGCTTCTTATTTTATCAGTAAGTAATACCTTTTGATCTTTCCTTAGGAACTGTAATTTTTGGGCTCTCTCGAGCCAATACTGAAGAGAATGATACATATCAATATCTACACTACACCCCCATTAAGTATATGAAAAAGATCCAACCCCACTGGGTTAATAAGTATAAAAATATCTGATTTTTAATAACAATATTATTATCTTAAGTTTTGTAGTTATATATAGTAGCCACTCAGTAAATTATAGAAATGAAGATCTAAATTAAGATATTCTCTACATTTACTTACATAACCTCAAAACGTTTCACTTTCATGTCATCAATATAGCATCAATATTATGTACAATTAATGAAAAATAGATGCATCATGATATTAACTATAATAATATTTCATTTCTAATGATAATGTCATCAAACCACCTCAAGTTTCGTAGATTTGAATATCCAATACACAGCTGTACTGAGAAAATTATTATACACTGCAGAATCAGCTTTTAATAACAAATTGAATTGAGCTCTAAATATATCGGCAATCCTGCAGGTCATGGCCTTCGTGTAATAGCCTAATGTTTATTGTAGTGTGTGTTTTGTTCCGAAATTCAATCAAGTCGGCCGTGATTCGATAAAATTAGTTCTCAAAACTGACAACAGATGGATTTTGGAAAATAGGAAAATTATGTAGGAAAATTGACATTTCACTGAAAACTACTACTTTTCCGAAAAACTTTGGGTTCCAAGCTTCAAAATGAGGGGCCATTTATTAAAATCCGTTCAGCCGTTTTCCCGTAATTTCCATTACCAGTTCAAATTATATATATAGATATAAATAATATATCCATAAAATTCGTTCACAAATTGTTAATAGTTATATATTTACGAATACTTAACCTATTCAGATATTGTGAAGTTGATATAGATTGAATATCGATTACTGCAATAAATAAATTGAATGTTATTCAGTAATGCCAATTGCGAAGAGCGAAATACAGTTTTAACAATATTAATTACATGTACTGCACTTTTCTCTTATTATTATAACAGAAATACGTTTCCATTATCTGCTGAAATCATAATTTAATTTAAAACTTTATAATATAATAACAAATAACCTGATTAATACATTAATTAAATGAAGAAATGTTGAAAACGCATTTATCAAATCTGAATGAAGGGGTGTAATTTTTTTCAGATAGCATACATTGGACATGGAATTAGAAGATGAAGATGTGGAAGTAGAATTTCACACTTTATTTAGTACTTCGTCGTTACATTACACTCAAAACATAAAATTATTTGGCAAAACATAAAATTATTTAGGGCCAAATTAAAGAAGGACCTAATTTCTCACGCCTCCTATTCTGTAGATGAATTCATGACAATCAATAACACTTCATGAAATTGACACTAAAATAGACTATATTGTAAATCTCGTCTGTATATATTTCACCTAGACTGTGACTATAAATTAAGACTTTATAATAGAATTAAGTTTTTTGACTTGTTCCATATTCTAGCTGTAAGCGATGTATCAATACCATGGAATGTTAATAAATAGTATACAATACTACACTGAGAACTAAGAACTATGTAATATTGTGTGGAAACAGCTATATAGCAATGCTTATGTATTCACGCTACAGCGAGACATATGTTGCTAAACATTGAAGCCATCTCTGTATAGATAATTATTTATTTATTTATTTATTTATTTATTTATTTATTTATTTATTTATTTATTTATTTATTTATTACTTAACTAATAATTATAACATAACATATAATAAATACAGAAAAAAATTTAGCTCGCCCCTGAAAAAGGAGAACTCGTGCTTAAATTACACACACCATACATTATTAATTAAAACATATTTTATTACGCCATACTGAAGGCAGTTTGATCAAAGACCTTACAAGGTCTTTGGGTTTGATATGCTCTGATGTTACATATATTTCAACATTTGACTTTCTATTAATTGTTTAATTTCATTCACGTAATACAGATTTTATAGGTTACAATTAGATTAATTACCTGTGGCCGCAGGACCATGTGTCAGCTGTGTCAGCTGTGCCTTATTTCGACCGTTACTCCATGCTACGGGAAAGCATTTTCCATAGATCGACAAACGCATTCTCGCTGTAGTGTGTAACGGAACTAAAGATGCATCTACACAGTTCAATTTTCCATGCGCGTATGCATGCAGCCTGGGAAGAATATTGAAATGATCAAATTTAAAAAGTACGTTCAATTAAGATGCATGAAGATTTTGTATCTACATGGTGCACCGTTTTGAACGTCGTCTTCACTGCTAACATTAATTCATTGATTGAATGCATAAGTTGAAAGAACAGTTTAACCATGTATATGCATCTTAATGGATTCATGCTCATGAATTTACGGAGAAACAGTTGGCGACATCGACTAAACAAAAGAACGACCATGCGATAAATTCTATAGCTGCAAAAATTATCGCGATGTTTGACTGTGATTGGTTGGAATTCAAAATTTCATTACACTTCATTGGTCGAAAATGGAATGACGTCATATAAACCAAATAGTCTTTGTAAAAACCAGTTCAAGATTCTCGCAAGTTTCTTTAAGGTGTACCGAATGACCAATAGATAACGAAACATACTTGTTGCCATTGTGCAAAGCACCGATCACTGAGTTCAGACTATTTTGGAGGAATAAATAAAAGTCTCCATTCATCCACTTCGTACTGAACATTAAACTGTTGTATCAAACCAGGAATATCACTGCAGTATACTTGTGAAAAGTAGAGAGTAAGTTCCTCTTCTCTACTCTTTTACCAATCAAGAAATGTTCCTGGCGTCAGAAAATTCATTTCTCTTAATCGGGAGCGTAACAGCTCAGCTTTTCCCTTTGGTAATCCAATTACAGAGTTCAAACTGGTGAACTCTTCAGCACTTCCACTTTCTACATAACACAGCCTTCTAGATTATGTTTCTGATGCTCATCAACAGGTTAGTACAAAATTTTACATTAAAGCACTGGATTATGGATGTAGCAAAATCACCAGTACCTATATGAATATTATAAGACATAAAATATAGTTTTTTGTAAAAATGGTGCGTCATGTGTCATTTTTTATGTCATTTCTATCTTCAGCACACAAAAATACATAAAGAAGAGCTAAAATTTATTTTAATTTTTTTCATCGCAGGCCTGTGTTATCATTACATTTTAGCATCATCTTCTCTAAAGTTTATAAATTACACTATTAAATACCGAAACATTTATGATCATACATTATAAACGCTTACAATGTTTTGTCTGAAATTTCAAATGACAAAATAATGCCTGTACCTATATTTACAGGTTTCCTAGAGGTTTGTACTAGCTAATTTTACCTCACAGTAAATTATTCCGTTAGGAAAAATAAACATCTTACTATGGGACGTCATCATTAAGGTCATTCGGAACCTTATGTCTCAACACTATCATGCCACCGGCGATTCGGAGTTGCGCGAGTTCAATTCCCGCTTGGGCGGATCACCTTGTTTGAATTTTTCCGAGGTTTTCCCAACCATAATGCAAACGTCAGGTAACCTATGGCGAATCCTCGACCTCATCTCGCTATCACCAATTCCATCGACGCTAAATAACCCCGTAGTTGATACAGCATTGTTAAATAACCAAGTAAAAAATCACTATCTTAAAGGTAAATGAAGGAGAGTAAAATAAAAAAATTACTTAGAAATAAGGTGGCAGGGATTCGCAGAAGCCCTATAACTGCGTGGAACATTAAGCACTTGGTGGTTGTGTGATTTGAAATAATAGTAGGTCACAGACAGAGGAAGAAATGAAACTAGGTATTCTATAAAGAATCGGTGAAGAAATAATAATGCTAAAACTGATCTGGAATAGATAAAGAAATTGTTTGGGTCACTTGCTACGAAGAAACTGCCAACTGAAGGATGCATTTACTGAAGGATGGATTTTTACACATTTAACAGCACAATATTCCTGTACACGTCTTCATTCAAGAGTAATAACTTTTTAATTAACAAGCAGTCTTTTTATGTTACTAGGTTGACTTAATCAAATCTTTATTTTAATACTAAAAGAAATTTTTAAAACTATCCCGTGAAAATGTGTAAAAACTTTGGCTGAATAATTTCTGAAAAATTGAGCCTTCAATGTGTGATAGTTTCCGAGAAATTGTTGCTTGAACTCTCTGATTGTTACATTGTAAGCATATAGCCTACTGCGTCCTCTTTACTTACGCCATGATTTGGCGACGACAATGACGTTGCTGCATATTTACTTTATAGAACATGCCGTCACTACTTTCCATGACTTCATTCAAATTACTCATTAAATTTAAACTCTAAATTTGATTGGGATACCATTACTTTTCATGTGGAATACTTCTCACATAGTACGGTCATCCTTTCCAGGATCTGTGATCAAACAAACAACATCAGAAATGTAACTTCTTACTGTAACAACACTATCATCCACAGCCAGATACTAATGTTATTATTAGTTAAGCCATGAATAATTAATGTAACTTGCGTGACCACGTACACTGACGTTATCTTACTTAGAGACTATCTTTAAGGCGTCGAAATTACGTACGAAATTGGGTCTAGGAATTCTCGTCACAGGATATGACGTCATTATACCTTCTTGTCACCGGTTACATTTTAGTCACCGGTCAAATAAATTTTAGGTGTAAGGCGACGTTTACTTATTTTAGTTATTATCAAATTTATTGTATTAATAGAGCATCACGAAGGGGAATTTCAATTCACTCGAAGTATTACGGGCTTTAAGGTTATTGCGAAGGTCACCCCGTGAAAAGAAGAAAGTGAAGGATTTACACAGAAGGATTAGTGGGATCACAGAACGATACCCTGAGTATAAAGAAGATGGTGATGTTCTCATATACCTCAGAGCCATCGGACACAGTTTGGGTGGCAATTTTGAAATGTAAAACATGTAAAATTTTATGCAGTGTAGCAATTTTGAAACATTAATCACATAACACTTTTTACAGTATGCCTATGGATATTTTACTTGTGAAAATGAATTATTATTTATAAGAAAATGTGTACTGGTGACCAAAATGTCAGGTGACCAAAAAGTCGAAGCGATCAAAACAACGGGTAACAAAATTGCAGTGACTAGGTGGTACAATGACGAGAGTTCCGGTGACGAGAATTCCGCTTCCCTATGAAATTAGTTTTGTCTCGCGGACTCTCTCAGTAGTACCGTATTTACTCGCATATTAGACTTCGCTTTTAATGTAGAAGGGTATGGGGGTCTTATATGCGCATATGTAAAAAAAAATCAAGGAAATAAAGTTTTTAAAGTTAGGTAACAGTAGACCTAAATTAGTTTAAAAATGCCATTAGGCTACATTTTCTCCGAGAAGTCAACCACATTCAATTTTAATAACACTAAATAATTCGTTCACTTTTTACTCGTTAAATTTCTACATTTACACATGACACTGATCTTTTTCTCTCAATGACTGACTTTGGAAGTACGATATGCGAAAACCGATACTATCAATAGAAGAAGAAAGGATATTTGTTTTTCTGCCTGTACTGTGACAATGGAAGAATTAACAGAACAGAGACTATGGTAGGTAGTTTGAGGATAAACAGCGCGGAGACAATTAATAGAGAAGTACCGGGACAGGGAGGCAGAGGATGGTTCCAGACGCGGGTTTTACCTTGCGGTTTTCACACGATCATTTGTGATTGATCATGTACACTACTGTGTAAAAGTCTTAGACAGGAATTCAGAACCTAGAGGCTTGTATTGTACATATGTCGGAGGAATCTAATATGCGGATACATAAAAATACATGCATACATTTTCCATTTTGCTCAAAGTAGAGGGGGGGGGGTCTTATATGCGAAGAAGTCTAATATGCGGCATCGAGAGCGGCTACAGAACTGTGCGACTACAAGTTTGTTTTGTAACCTCTAGTTTTGTAATATTAAAATCACTATAACACTTTTATTACGTCATACTACTTTTGACCAATAAAACGGTACGAAAGGACGTCTTTCAATTAATCGTGGCTGCTTATCGCACAATTTTATCGCTTCCCTAGCATTTGTTTAATTTTATCTCTTCCGTAGCATTTGTTTGCTTTTATCACTACCCTAGCATTCTGTTTCTTTGTTTGCCAATATTTAAAACTGCAAATTCTTTACGGCACTATAAAACATGCTTTGCGACCGTAATTTGTTTCCCACACAGTCAATTGAAAACGGCGGCTCTGTTAAAAAATTTTGGTGAAGCTAACATTAGTGAAATACAATTTCAGTAAGTCAATATCTATTTTATTGTTTTAGAGTACTTTACTTCTTCTAATCGTCGTATACTTTCTTCTGTTTTTATAACCTCCCTACCATTTGTTTCTTTGCCAACATTTCAAACTCCAAATTCTTTACGGTACTATAAAACATGCTTTGCGATAGTCATTTGGTTACAGCATAGAGCGTCAACTAAAAATGACTGCATCGTTCAAACTTTTTGGTGAAGCTAACATTAGTGAAATATAATTTCAGTAAGTCAATTAAAATTTCATTGTACTCGTATTAGAGTATTGTATTTCTTCTAATCTTTATATTATACTGTCTTCTAATCGTGTAATCGTCAATTAAATCCCACTCGAGTTTTTAATTTCTCTATATAAATCAAAACCTCTAGGCCTACTGAGATTATTATTGATAATAGAAATGTATGATACACTTTGAGTGAACAGTAGTGAAAAACATTTGTTGAGAGTTGTGATTAATTTCGGAATGTTGCTTCAAATGGAGAAAATATACTGCACGCCTTTCATTAGTCATATCGTTTATCATAGATGTATACTACGTCCATTTTTAAACCTGATGAAAAATTAAACATTATAAACCAACACAACTGTTGTGTCATTCCCGAAAATGGATGACATACTAAGTATCGATACCTCCCTCTTACTTCGCAGAATTTTTCATCGTTCAGGCTTCTAGGAAGTGTTTAACTTTTCATTAGCTCTTAATACAAAAATTAGTTAAATTATCAACAGTAATCTCACTTGAGGTTTTGATTTATCTAGAGAAAATTAAAACTCTGGTTGGATTTAATTTACTATTACACGATTAGAAGAAAGTATATAAAGATTAGTAGAAGTAAAGTACTCTAATATTATAAAATTTTGACTTACTGAAATTCTGTTTCACTAATGTTAGCTTCACCAAAACATTTGAACGGAGCCGCCATTTTCAGTTGACTGTCTATGCTGTAAACAAATGACGAACGCAAAGCATGTTTTATAATACCGTGAAGAATTTGGAGTTTGAAATGTTGGCAAACAAAGAAACAAATAGTAGGAAGGTGATAATAAAAGAAGAAAGTATGTAAGGATTAGAAGAAATAAAGTACTCTAATACAACAAAATAGATTTTAATTGACTTGCTAAAACTTTATTTCACTAATGTTACCTTCACCAAAATCTTTGAACGGAGCCGCCATTTTCAGTCGACTATGAGGGAAACAAATTACGATCGCAAATCATGTTTTATAGTAGCGTAAAGAATTTGCAGTTTGAAAGCGATATTAGCCTAAGCAAATGCTAGGGAAGCGATAAAATTGTGCGACAAGCAGCCATGATTGGTTGAAATACGTCCTTTCGTACCATTTTATTGGTCAAAAGTAGTATGACGTAGTAAAAGTGTAATAGTGTCATTAAATTTTACGTCTAACTCCTTGATCTTTCTTTTAACTGTCAGCAAATGAAAAGTAGTAAAATCACGACATCAAAAAAGAAGTAACTCAAGAATAATTACAAGTTATATGCTTCTAATCACTCCGTACAGACCTAAAGAAAAATCACTGGAACTTGACTGCATCGAAACCTTCGTCTTTGATATGGGAAACTGATAATAATCGATCACTCTCTTTAAACGTGTTCTTAAATGTTATTCTGTTGCAAGCATTAAGTCTAGAATTCGAGTCGGTTCAGGGAGCAGTGAAACTTTAGTATTGGTTCTCAATCGATTTAAGCTAAGTAAGACTAGCTCCTCCGCTGCATGCACCATTCTACCCCAACTTTTATGTGCAGGTGTCGCGCTCACGAACTTAGAAACCAACTGCGCTACTGTGACTACAGAATAAGAGGATTTTTAAACAACAACATATAGGCTTACTACAAGGAACAACAAAACATTTCAAGATGTAAATGAACAGAATCTTTTATTTCCACAGACCTCAACTTTCTTGCATTTAAATTTTGTTGAATGAAATAAAATAATTATTTGCGGAGGGTGCATTAGGAATTAGTATTAGCAAGTGAAAGAAGTGCTTGCGTGTCAAATTCAGATGTTATACATTATGTAAACAACATGAACTTCGAAATATCACAGAAATGCAGGTTTTTAGAATGTTTCATACCGGTACCGAAAAAGTCGCTTTCGGCATACCGCCAGTCTGTCTGTATAACACAGCAACTTCTCTTAAAATAATGAAGAGAAATTGTTCACATTAATATCTACCAGTCAATTCGACTTGGAATGATTTATAATATAACTTGCGATACAAAAGTCGCTTGCTATATGGAGAAAAATTATCTAAACTGACATTATAAGATACTGAAGATCAAAGACGTCCTTAAATAAAATACAACGAATATAAAGAGTTGATTATGAAATTGCAATATACGAGGCGCATCCAGAAAGTAAGTTTCCCTATTAAAAAGAAAGAACACATACTTTCAAGGAAAACCTTTATTGGCAACAGGTACAGAAATTTTTCAGCTATTTTTCAACATAGCCACCATCAGAATTGAGACACTTGTCGTATCGTGGGATCAACTTTTGTATCCCTCTGTCGTAGAACTCTGCCGCCTGTGAATGGAACCAGCGTGTGACAGACGTCTTCAGCTCTTCGTCGTTGCCAAAACGCTCACCGGAGAGAAAGAGGGGGGGAGGGGGGAGGGGGAGAGAGAGAGAGAGAGTGTGTGTGTTCGGCCCATAGACCTAACAGAGCTGCCGATGATTTTCAATTGGAGCAATGCTTTGTGCATTAAAGAACTTCATCACCGACCGAACCTCGAGGCGGCGGGAGAAGGAATAAGAGCTTCCATTTTGGACCACTGCTGCCAAGCTACTGGCAGCAGGCGGGACCTGTCCGGCTGGCATATGATTAATACGTCATAGATCTGTTACGCATGCGCAATTGACACGGCTAATTATGTTTACTTTCAAGGGGGAAAAATCGGGAAACTTACTTTCTGGATGCCCCTCGTAGGTCTATAGGATTTAGTTAATTATTTTAGTCAGATTAGGATGTGTTGTTAGCAGAAAAGGAAATTATACTGAAGTATATGCTACTGAAACTAAATGACAGCTGTGAGCAGTATAGAATTAAGATAAATGCAAATAAGACGAAGAGCATGGTCATAGGAAGAAAAATAAAGAAGATAAACTTGCGAATTCTAAATGAGGCAGTAGAGCAAGTGGACAGCTTCAAATACTTGGAATGTACTATAAGTATGAAGTGTGGCATTATATGGGGCAGAAACATGGACATTACGATGAAGTAAAGGGAAGCGAATAGAAGCTTTTTAAATGTGGATGTGGAGAAAAATGGAACTTGTGAATGGACAGACAGAATAAGAAATGAAGCTGTGTTGGAAAGAGTGGGTGAAGAAAGAATGATGCTGAAACTGATCAGGAAGAGAAAAAGGAATTGGTTGGGTCACTGGCTGAGAAGAAACTGCCTACTGAAGGATGCACTGGAAGGAATTGTGAAGGGGAGAAGAGTTCGGGGTAGACGAAGATATCAGATGATAGACAACATTAAGATATATGGATTATATGAGGAAACGAAGAGGAATGTAGAAAATTGTAAAGATGGGAGAAATCTGGGTTTGCAGTGAAAGGCCTGCTCTTGGGCAGAACACTAAATGAATGAATTAGGATTATATATAAAGTAAATAAGAAATAAAGTGCTATTACAAAATTATACAATTTTCTAGTAGTAGGCCTATTCTTGATGATGACGTATTTCGACAGGCAATCTATTTTTCTATAACTAATAAATACTGAAGTCAAGATTTCTTTCCATTTATCAGAGAAAGTCAGCCATTAAGATAGGAATAGATTATCGACAATTGAATCCGACTCGAATATCATTTTGCCATCTGCGGACAGATGAAGGTGTAACTAAAGCAGTAGCCCATTCACATCTAGGTATGGCCCGCATTTCAATTTGTTTACAGGGCTCATTGCATAGCTTATATTATAAAAACGAAAAATGATCGACTGGCTTAAAATAATGCATTTTATTTAGTATATAGCAGGGCCGTAACCAGGGAAATTCCAGGGATTGCTGAGAAACCCCTAAAATTGTCGCTAACCTCGTGTGAGTGTGTGAGAGTGTGAGTGTGTGTGTGTTTGTTAGACTATATAATAAACCATCACAGTCCAACTTATTGTTAATAATTTTATAAAGAAAGTTTAAAGATTGACAATTTCGTCTAATCTGCAAACTAGTAAAATGGAAATGTTGAAGCATTGTAGCATAACTCTCATAGGTAGGATAATTATTATAAAGTCTATAATATAACCATTTTAGAAATGTATTTTGAATTTTCACTAATAACAGAATATAGGCCTATTTGTTTATGCCATCCTAGCATTATAAACACGTTGTTACTACATCGAATATCGTTCATAATTGGCTTACTATGGCACCCGTGCCCACAATAACGACGATGTATTCACATTATGACGTAATACCGGAACGCTTGAATCAGGATGTATGCACCTCGTCTGGTACGCGCCGTGTAACAAGAAATGAAATGCAGGACACAAGATAACTTATCATTTATTTCCCATCTTTAACAGTTTTTTATTACTTTTGTGATATCACATAAAATAGTTTTGTGGTTCAGAGAAACTATATTAACAAAATAAAGGAACATTTGTAACATAACGTGCAAGATGATCTATTTCTCTTTACTCAATATCAATGCCAGGCACAACTAATCGATGCGAACATATGAAGACAATTTGTCAGCTATAGATTTTTTTTTTAATTGGGTTATTTTACGACGCTGTATCAACATCTAGGTTATTTAGCGTCTGAATGGAATGAAGGTGATAATGCCGGTGAAATGAGTCCGGGGTCCAGCACCGAAAGTTACCCAGCATTTGCTCGTATTGGGTTGAGGGAAAACCCTGGAAAAAAACCTCAACCAGGTAACTTGCCCCGACCGGGATTCGAACCCGGGCCACCTGGTTTCGCGGCCAGACGCTCTGACCGTTACTCCACAGGTGTGGACTTTCAGCTATGGATCCCGAATTGAATTTCTTTCATAATTTCCTACAATTCATAATGCTATGATGCCATAAAGCGTTGTATCCAACTCGTGGATAATCTTATTATAACACTAGTGAAAATTGTCGCACTAACGATAGTGAGTGCGACAAACATTCACTCATGCCATAATCATCAAGATTATTCACATGTTGCATAAATACCTATTTATTTCTCACTCAGACGCTAGATACCCAGAG